>NW_015551089.1:442390-449628 GCF_001515605.1 Sinocyclocheilus anshuiensis | reverse complement strand
TGTGTGTGTGTGTGTGTGTGTGTGTGTGTGTGTGTGTGTGTGTGTGTGTGTGTGTGTGTCTGTGCGCTTTATTTTAATAAATGTATTTTATTTAAAACAAACATACATAAAAATTATTTCAATATTACTGGAGCCCAACAATTACCCCTAAATTGAAAACGTGTTTCTGATAGAGGCATTTCAAACATTGTGAATAAAGCTAGTGGCGTTTCATTAATATGCCGTGGATGCACCTGAAATTCATAACCTATGATTTTATCTGAATGAAAGAATAATAGCTGTGGAAACTGAGGTCTGTGCAGTAGATCGTTGGCATGAATAATGGTTTGATCCACTTTGATAAAATATCTTCCTGAGCTACGCTGAACTTCATGACTGCTTTGACTAACTAGAGCAGAAGAAGTCACTGTGCATCGAGGCAGCCCGTAAGTGCCTGGAACATGCAATACTTATTGATCTTCACTGGAGCTGGAAGCCATGTGAGTGCCCCGGAACGACTGGAAACTGCAATAGAGTCAGTGACACATGCAATCTGAGACACAAGACCGGGAAATGGCTGTCAAAGTAGAGAAAGGCGGCTTGCATGGTGAAAACAGTGCATTTATGGATGGGAATGGCCTGCTATCACTATGTCTTTTCACAGTTGTATCACTTGCATCAACAGGAAAATAAATAAAAGTAATGGGAAGAAAAATGTTTGTGTCCACAAACTAAATGGATATTTCCTTTCGATTTGGCTTACAGCTGCACGCTCTGTGAGTGGACACAAGCAGGGGTGGATATATGAATATAAAAGTGTATTCAAGAGGTTGTTTGTTGTCTCTCTGTTCTTCCTGCATTGTTTTCCACTTAGCCGAGTTTGATAATTCTATGATTTTTTTTTTTTTTTGAGAAAGCCGGTGTTCAGTTCCCCGGTTAATTATGCATACTGCGATGCCTCTCATTAAGGATTTGTGAAAGGACAATGGAGATTAAATCTTGGGCTTTTAGCTACGTTATCAGGCAGAAACAACTGTCAAAGAAAGTAAAGATTTAGAAGAAAAGCATGACTCAAATCTATTTGTCATATGAAGGTCAAAACACTTTGCAGTTTCCTCAGGATATTTCAGCTCATTTGTGGGCTTGTAGATCAAACAGGGAGAAGAAAGCAATGCTGTGATGTACACATTACACAATGCGATGCGCCCTAATAAAAAACTCACAGGGATGGGTTCAGATGATAATACCATGGTACTGAATGATTACTACTGTATATTCATGGTATTCCCTCTGTTATTCAGAACAATTTAATTTATTTGAGCAGTCTTATCATATAGTTTCAAAGCAACTATACAAATATAGATGCATTTATTTAGTATGGTACATGTGCAAAAACAAGGTATTACCATGCATGGTATCTATACAGAAACCACATTAGTATCATGGTATTTCTGCAAATAAAATAATAAATGCCTACCTACAAACATGCATGCATACATACATACAAACAAACAAATAAATGAAAAACCATGAAACCAGAGCAAAATTAATAAATAAATAAATCAGTATTACCATGGCATTTTCCTTATGAAAATTACACTTGTTTGGTAAACCTACTTCGTTTCGAAGCTTTTTTGGGGAGCTTTATGTATATATTTATATGTATATAAGATTTTGCTATGCTACTCACGAACCTACTATGTCCACGAACATGTGCTATTGCCGTGGTACCTGTCACGAATCCGGTCCATGAACTTCCATCCACTTGCCACCAGAGGTTGCCCTCCCATGATATTGACTCTCACACCACACAGACTGTTACACATCACCCTGGACTACATTTCCCATACTCCATTGCACTAATCACAAGCTCACCTGAAACCAATCACACACAGCTGCTACCAATAACACACACTATATAAATCAGTCTCACACCACCATTCAACGCCGAGTATTGTTCAGCATTTATTGCTCACCTAGGGATAGCTACTTTACGGAACCCTTCCAAGTTCATGAGTCTAGCCTTGTTCAGTCTGTTTTCCCGTGTCTTGACCCTAGCCTGTTATCTCGTTCTGTCTGATTTCTGCCTGCCCTGAAGTGTATAGCCTGTCTTGGATTTACCCTTTGCCTTGCTGAAAAGCTTTGCAGATGGATCCGCATGTCTCACGTCTCTGTCGCCCCTTAACAGTACCCTATACTAAAACCATGTTTTTTGTTTGTTTGTTTTTTCAGATTTATTATCATTTTTATTACTATAGTTTTACTACAGATATCACAGTTAAAAATATGGTAAATGAAGCAACACAATTGTAAATGTGTGGTTATTTTGGTTTTACTATAACTACCATGGATATTTTTCTCAAGATAATTCCCAAAAGGACCATCCAAAAACCATGATTTTACCATCCTACTGGGTTCAAAACCATGGCAGTTCATAATTTTAGTACTTCCTAGTTTGTGATGTCTCTCTCTTTCTCTCACTGAATTGTGAATTTCAAACACAATACCTTGTTCATCATGTCCCACGATGGCAGAAGACAAAGAACGAATCACTGCTTGGCTGATACCAGATGGAGCGCCAACTACAGCAACTACAAAACCACAGGACATACCACACAAACTTAAATACCAGTTAAATACCAAAAAACTGCTAAGATTAACAGTAAACAATTATAATATATTACTATATTACTATATGTGACTGGTCACAAAACCAGTCTTAAGTCGCTGGGGTATATTTGTAGCAATAGCCAAAAATACATATATGGGTCAAAATTATTGATTTTTATTTTATGCCAACAATCATTAGGATATTAAGTAAAGATCATGTTCTATTAAGATATTTTGTAAATTTCCTACTGTAAATATATTAAAACTTAATATTTGATTAGTAATATGCATTGCTAAGAACTTAATTTGGACAACTTTAAAGGCGATTTTCTCAATATGTTGCACCCTCAAATTCCAGATTTTCAAATAGTTGTATCTCAGCCAAATATTGTCCTATCCTAACAAATCATACATCAATGGAAAGCTTATTTGTATGATGTATAAATCTCAATTTCGAAAAATGTACCCTTATGACTGGTTTTGTGGTCCAGGGTCACATATAGACCTGCATGCACTATATTAAACACAGCTTACGAAACATTACTTAACGTTAAACATAAAGCCACAGTTAACTAATCTCTGTGGTGAGACCAGAGGAATGCTAACCAGTTCCGAAGTATAAGAGATTCTAAATGGGTTACTCAATAATTCATGAGCTTAATCTAAATGTATGAAATTCTGTGAGGTAATTGTGATTACAGAGCATGGGCTTTTCCTAATGGTTCAGAATGTAAAGTCACTCGCTCGTCGCAGCAGCCTGATCGTGCATGTTCAAGAAAAACTGATCCTCAAGAGAACAAAAGATTTTCTGTATTTGCGTTGATGCGTATGCGGTGGGGTGTATCTGTGTGCGCACGTGTCTATGTGTGTGTGCCGATTTACACATGCGCTGTACTTTCAGAATGGAGGTTATTACTCATGTGCCACTGCTGTGCCCCTCATTATCGCAGCCAACAGAAAAGACTAGCATGCAAATTCCACCCTCCCTGGCACTGATTATTCATCAGAGCCGCCACTCATCTCCCTTTAAAAGGCTTTCATCCTCCACATCGATTAGAATAACAATTTCCACAACCATTTATGTAATTAACAGTATTAACGCCGATCGGCTGTCTCTCCCTGAAAGTGGCAGTCTATGAATGCCGGCACAATGTTATCATTACTTAGCACTCTGAGAACTCCTCTTTGGAGGTGGAGCACCCCTGGAACAAGGCAAGGAGTTCAGACAGCAGTGAGGAATGAATGTGAACCATAAAAAGTCTGGTCAGGTAGACTTTTTTTCCCAAAACATTTACCCATTTGACTGTCTTGTTAAAACAGTCAGCTCAAGTGAAGATTGTCGGCCTCGAGTGGGAAATATTTCCTTTGTGCATGTCACATGCTGACAAAAGAAATCTACGTTGTTTTAGGGAAGAGAGATGTGCTTTGATATGCTCACTGACAGATTTGAAATGGGGTCAGTTGTGCTTTCTAACTATCTTAAAGAGTAAAACCTTTCCACGGTACTGTGTGTCAATATGACACATATTACTACCACAACAATACTACCAAGTCAATGACAAATATAAATGTAAAATATACTATATATATATATATATATATATATATATATAAACTTTAAAAAAAAATGTGATATAGTTGTCAAAAAATGTCAGATTCATATATATGATATACAGTACATTACAGTTAAAAACTTGTATGAAGTTTGATTGTTGAAAGTCTCTCATGCACACCATGGCTCAAAAATACAATAAAATATAAAATAAGGTACTATTGTAAAATATTAGTACAATTTAAAATAATTGTTTTCTATTTTAATATATTTTAAAAGCCATTACTGCAATCTTCAGTCACATGATTCTTCAGAAATCATTCTAATATGCTGATTTGATGTTCAGGAAACATTTCTTATTTGTATCAAGGAAAACAGCCATGCTGTGTAATATTTTTATGGAAACCATGATACTTTTCCAGGATTCTTTGATAAATAGAAAGTTCAGAACAATAATTATTTGAAAATAAAATTATTTTGAACAGTATAAATGTTCAAATACTACTGTTAGTGTTCTACTGTTAGTGTTATCTGTATGCACCAAGGGTCTGAGAGTAACGCAATTTCAATTCTCTGTGTGTATGTGCTGTACATGTGGAAGAATTGACAATAAAGCAGACTTGACTTGACTTGACTTGAAATGTATTTACCTTTTTTTTTTTTTTGCATCTGTGCTCAAAAAAGGTTTTTTTTTTTTTTTTTGGGTGGTAATGATACAATTTAAAATAATTATATTACAGTATTAAGTTGCATCACTTTCTTCGTAAATCTTTTCATTGAGGTTTTGTTTCCTTCAGAACATGATTTCTTTTACTTTATGCCAACGAGAAAGAATGAATTTTAATCAACGTTCAGAAATCAACAATACCTTACCATAGAATATGTGTATTCAAGTCACTGTATGTATGAATTGCATTTTTTTTATGAGTTTTTGAATAAATTAATAGGTCTGGACAAAACAAATCACATCATTGACATTCATGTCATTAACTTGACATAATGATTTTCTTGATCATTCTTCATGCACAATAACTTTGCGAGGAGCTTCATTATGTCAATACATCATTTATTAAATCATGAGTCACAGAGTGATGGGGGCTTACCGAGGAAGACCATCCATGTGTTGTTTGAGAGGGCGAGTAGGACATAAGAGGCGATTCTGAACAAAGCGCTGAGTTTTGCTAATGTCATATCCTTCATACATCTCATCAGCACAGGAAACAGACCCAGCAGACCAAAGCCCTGCCAAAGAGCAGCACAGCAGTTTAGAGCTGGATAACCTGTGCCAAGATGAAAACAACTGCTATCATTTGGTTGAAGTTCAGTCCATTATAACTATTGTATTTAAGTGCCTTGAAAAGAGCGAAAAAGAGTGAAATGGAACAAAACAGATCCATTATTATATGTAATCTGCTATGGATCCATTGTTAGTTATTCTAATTGTTTCACTTTAAGATATATGATCATCTAAAATTGTTAAAATAATGCTAAAATGCTGAAAAAAATCGAAAACACGCTGCATAAAACCCATATCAAACCAAGCATGACCAACCTGAACCAGATGTGAAATGTGCGTAGGAAAATATTCTGCCCTTGTGAAATTCCCAGTCACGTGGATTACTATTGACTGGATTTCCGTGGTGAAAATTTGCAGAACAACAGTGAGATTTTCATTCCTCTGTGAAAAATGCGATTGGCTCTTTTAAGGTGGGACTTTCATTCGTCCATCAAAAATTTGATTGGTTAATTTAGCTGTAAGGTGTGACTACATTCACCATATTTAGGGGGTATTTACACAACACCGTTTTCAACGGAAAACTTTTTTATGCGTTTAGGCATTTTTGGCCGTTCATTTACAGGACAATGGCATTTTGGGGGCCTGAAAATGCTAACTTTTGAAAAACGGGTTTCAAAGTGCAAATTTTTGAAAACGATGCTGTTATCGTCTTCATGTAAACAGCAAACACAGTGCTGAAAACAGTGCTGTCATGCATATGCTTATTACGTGTTAAGTCTATAAGAATGCATATGTGCTCAGGTGCGTAATGTTTCTTTACAAAGTGACATCGCCAACTACTGGCCTGGCATACATAATACAGCATGTAGTTGTTTTTACATTTTAAAATATAGTGTTGTGGTGAGTAGTACGAAACTCGCTGCTACAATGCTAGGGTGTTGTATGTCATTGCCATAGCGTTGCTATGCACTTGCTATAGTGTTCGGAGTGTTTTTAGCATTGCTAGGTGGTTGCTAGGGTATTTGCTATGTGGTTGCCCAAGAGAGATTTGTCTCAGCTCCCTCCTACAGTGTAAATTTATGGGATTTTTTATGCATTTTATCATCCACAAATCCAATCATTTGATTAGTACTAAGATCTATGTATAATTCAAAATGCTTAAAATGATGCTGATGTTGAATAATGTAATATAACAGCTGTGTAATCTTGGAAATAAATAAGCACAGCACTAGAATACACAAGCACTACACAGTTCTGTGGTTCAGCTTGTATGGAAACAAAGCCAATAAATATTTAGATTCTCTCAGACGCATCTAAACCTAACCAGTGCATTTATTAACCTTCAGGGTTTGTGCCTGATGAAACAGTGTCAAAAACAGTAAGGCCTTTTCACTCAGAACTTCTGAGAGCACTTGAAAAAGAACTCACCTTCATCCATATTTGCTTGTGAACACGCGTGAGAGGTGCATGCCGTGACTCATTTGCCCTGCCTGCTCATGCAAACAGGTCTGATTTAATTCTGCCTGCTCATGCAAACAGGTCTGATTTAATTACGCACCCCCCCCACTGCACAGCGAGGGCCCGGTGTCAACAGACATTGCCACAGCCTCTGATTCGCAGCAGAAAACATAATGGGAATGCATAAACATTCCACGGAAAAGGTCAGCGCTCCGTGTTTTTACTTTCATCAACTCATTAGAGCCTGGAGTGTTTAATAATTCCTCACCAACTCCACGCCACCCTAATTACAAGTCAATTCCAGCCCCGCAGCCATTTATAAAAACCACAAGCATGGAGCCGTGCGCTCACTGCAGCCAGACCTGCTAAGATTTTGATGCTACAGATCTTTGGAAGCACACG
>NW_015551089.1:434424-441647 GCF_001515605.1 Sinocyclocheilus anshuiensis | reverse complement strand
CCCCCCCCCCACTGCACAGCGAGGGCCCGGTGTCAACAGACATTGCCACAGCCTCTGATTCGCAGCAGAAAACATAATGGGAATGCATAAACATTCCACGGAAAAGGTCAGCGCTCCGTGTTTTTACTTTCATCAACTCATTAGAGCCTGGAGTGTTTAATAATTCCTCACCAACTCCACGCCACCCTAATTACAAGTCAATTCCAGCCCCGCAGCCATTTATAAAAACTGTGAGCGTGGTGCCATGCACTCACCGCAGGCAGACCTGCCAAGATTTTAATGCTTCAGATCTTTAGAAGCACGAGATCAGCTCCCCTCCACGATGCTTTTGTATTCAAAAAAAGTGTCTTTGTCTGTCCTTTTTTCGCTTTTTTGCCCAATTGACTCTTTCAGTTTTGGTTCATTCAAACTTTTCGCTCTGCGTATTGGGTGGCGACCCGCTAGCTGACATCTCCTACAGACAGACTGTATAATAGATTCTATCAGGATCGATGCCTTCGGCTTCCACACAAAAGGCAGCCGAGCGATTGGAGCCCCAGTGGTGTATCCTGATATAAATGGAGAACCATCACCTCTCCAATCAGGAAGGGTGCTTCTTAACTGGCAGGCTTTGTTTAAGTGTCACTCAGACACTAAGACACAATATCAACCTGCTCAGAGGGAGAGTTCCCCATGACAGACGACGAAAACAAAGCAGACTTCAACCTGTTTCCCATCACTACTGCTGTACAGACAGACTCACACTGCAAAGCTATTCTGCTAATGCCACGGTGAAGGAACAAGACTATGATTTTTTTGAAAGGGTAATCAATAGTAAAAGTCATAATTCTCATAGTTTCAAAAATTGACTTTCTTTCCCCACCCCACTCAAAAAACAAACAAACAAACAAACAAAAAACACCACACTATATTTTTCAATATTATATGATTCATTACATGTTGTCTATTAGAAATTTGAGTTTCAAAAGTTTGGGGTTGGTAAGATTTTTCAGTGTTTTTCATAGTCTCCTATGCTTACCAGGACTGCATTTAGTTGATTAAAAATACAGAAAAAAAAACTAATATTGTGAAATATTATGATTAGCCTGTTTGAAAATAACATTTTTATTTTTATATATTTTAAAATGTAATTTATTCCTGTAATGCAAAGCTGAATTTTCAGAAGCTTTTTCAGCAGTCTTAAAGGTCACATGATCCTGCAGAAATCATATTGAAAATGTATATATTTTTGTGGAAACCATGATACTTTTTTCTTTGTTTCTTTTTTTTTATAGAATTCATCTGTAGCAATGTAAAAGCATTTACTGCATTTTTTATTAATTTAATGTATTTTTCTCAGTAAAAGTGTAAATTTGTTCAAACAAACAAATAAATAAATAAACAAACCTTACTGGCCCCAAACCTAAACCCACAAGTGTATATAGAAAGCAAATTGTTTACTGTATCCAACTAATAATATCACTAAAGACCTTTAAAGAAAAGGTTTTAAAGAAAATAACTTTTTTTTAAAGTTGGTGTTAGAAGTTTAGAGTAGTAAGCAAAATAATAATAATAATAATAATAATAATAATAATAATAGAATAAAATATATAAAATAATCATGTTTTACACTGACATCATGTGACAATCATTTGCTAATATGAGACCTTTAGCAGATATTATATTTAGAGTCATAAAGACTGAACATTGCTGACAGTGTCCACAATAACCTACATTTTTGGTTTTACAGCATATGGATGTATATGTCCCTTTGTGCCATATTACTGCAGCTCGTATGGAGCAGAGCCGGCCGTGTGACAGAATGAAGCTGAATTAACTGATGCTGTATCTTCTTGTGGGCTGTCTGTTGAGAGTTGTGTCAGTCCCCTGTCTTCACCCTATCGTTTCCTCTCTGACTATAGGCAAAAACCCATAAATAATATTAAATAATATACGTTTGGTTATCAAGGGCATCGTGCTCAGCTGTGTGTGCTAGAGAAGAGACTCAAATGAAGAGATGGCAAAGACACACAGCTGTGTCCAATCAATGGCCGTACTGCAGGGCCACTGCTGTTCGAGCCTGAAATCGAAAGATTTAGTGGTATTTCAAGGACATCCACTGATCTCTGCTCTGAGTTAGCTGAGAGGCATGAGTCATCAGAGAAAGCATTACTGCATTAAACAAGACCACTTACCAACAAGAGCATCCTCACAGAGTTAAATACCCCAAACAGGGCAGTTGTGAACTCTCTAGGCTCATACATCAAATACAACAGCAAGATGGACTGATCCCCTGGAGAGACAAAAGCACATAAAACCACATTATTATTAATGTCCCCTCTCTCTCCAGCTCTTTATTGCCATGACTTTTTTAAAGATCAATGTTTCAAAGCAAAATAGAGTGTAATTCAAACGAGATGATTGAACAATTATGAACCTACAAAAATAATGACAATTATATTTGGCAAAATTAAAGACGATATTAGGACCACTAATATCTAATTTTAAGAATTTATGGAAATTGATAGAGACATACAGACATCACCGTGTGTGTGTGTGTGTGTGTGTGTGTGTGTGTGTGTGTGTGTCTCTCTCTCGCTCTCTATCTATCTATCTCTCGCTCTCTCTGGCCTCAGGAGTGACAGTACTCAGACTGAGTGCTTTAAATCCTCCCTCCAGTGGCTCAGCAGTGTTATCATCATAAACAGCCGACTCGACCAAGGGGCACATATTAACTGCACTGATAATTCATTTCAGCCATCTCAAAGTTTACGCTGTTATTTCATATTTAATTTTAAACTCCTCTTACTAAAAGTTAATGTGTTAAGGTCTGCATGGTTTAAAGTGTGAAATCTCCAATGGAATTTTTGAGTATTTATTGTTCTGTATTAAATAATTTAATGTATTAATATTATTTATAATGTAATGCATGATGATTTAAAATATTTCTAATATTATTTTTTAAAATACAATTATTAAAATAATGAACATAATTACAAATAATTAATAATTGAAAATAATACACGTTTTAATAGTAAACACATTGAAATTAAATTAAAAAAAAATATTTAATGGAATTCTAATTACATCAGTAACTTTGTTGAGAACATGATATTATATTATTATCTACTTATTTGGATGAAAAAAAAGTACAATCATGGTAGTATTTGTATTTATAGTATACTGTATTTAACCATTTAATTTATTATCAAAATTATTCATGATATAATGTATGCTGAATTAAAATATTTTATTAATATAACCAATAATATTTAAATGTTTTAATTTTAAATTATTTCATAATACTAAATATGATTACAATTATTATAAATTACAGGAACGTTTACAGTATTTTGAGATGAGGGTGATGTTCCTGACAACAGTGTAATAACACAATATATATATATATATATATAGTTCAGTCATGAAACTCTAGATGGCGCATTCTTACGGGGTGTTAACGTAACTGATGATATTCAGAGAGTTAAACGACTTGGCACAAGCTGATTGGTTCATGCTGCATATGCAGCTAATGAGCTTACTGCCTTGCATTTATATGGCTGGCTAGCATTCACTTGAGATTCCTGAAGAGTGCTTTCAAAGTTCTCTGAAACCCTCCACCTTCCCCAGCTCCACCTGTATAGATCTGCTATGGGGTTATTTTATATGCTATTTGTGCAGCAGCAGTATGTCTTAAATACTCATGGCACCGTATCGCCATATGCATTGGCAGTAGCAAGTTTCTGTACTTGCTTGCAGCAGCAGCAATAATCTACAACTACAGCAATAACCAACAGCAGCAGCAATTCAGCAGCAGCGCAGCAGATCTATTCCGCCAAGACCAAATACATTAACATTGTCATATCCATCACCATGCTAAAATGTTCAGAGAGTTGTCATGATTGAAATATTATTTTATGGTTAAATGTGATCTTGACACATTCTTGACAGATTTCTTGAGATTCAGCTGCATAAAGTTGTGACACACTTGAATATATACAAGTTGCAAATAAAACAAATAATATTGGAGTACATTTTACAAGAAAACACTATTTTGGTCGTTAACTTAAACACTTCATGTTTTAAATTCAATGCGTTACTTCTTTAGTTCTTTGTAATTAATTGTGAAATTTACTAGCAATTTTTGAGTGATTTTTTTTCCACTGTAATATACTGTATATGTCTTTGTTTGTGTTAGTTTATGTGTGAGTTTTCACTAACCAACAGCCACCAGGTTATTTATGAAGGTGCAGAGAATGAGAAAGTGCAATTTCAGTCTCTCCTGCCCTGACCTCCTCTTGAACACTGCTTTGAAAGACAGCTTGGCGTACTTTAGGATAAACAGCCGGGACTTGTCTGCATGAGAACCTTGCTCAACTGTATCCTCTTTATAGGGAGCTATACATGTATTTTTGCCCGTTGTAGGGTCTCTCAGCCAAAGCACAATATAAAGCACCGCCAGGACGTGGCAGCCAATGTAGGCCCCGAATGCTGCCTTGAGTCCAAATTCTTGCTCCAAGAATCCACCCAATAAAAAGCCCACTGAGCCTCCAACGAAGATCATGGACTCGGCCACTGCCATACGTAAAGTGCGACTGGAGCTGGAGCCCATGGTCAGGTCGGCCAGGTAGCTGAATGAGCTGAGGAAAATGGTGACATGGCCACCTGTCAGGCCTGTTAGGGCAGCAGCCATCAGGGTCCAGTAAACGCTGATGTTTTCCAACAAGTCTACAGCCAAGAGCAACCCCCCACTCAACAGGGACAACACAGACGGGAGCGCCATGACCCACCGACGGCCAGCACGGTCAGACCAGGAGCCCAGCATTATGGCGGGAGGGATGGAGACCAAGCTGAGGGTAGCGTTAAACAGAAGCAGGATGTAGGAGGCTGTAGCCTGAACCTCCTCGTCTCCTTTGTGGTGCTCAGGGTTACTGCAGATAGTATCATTCTTGAGCAATTCTAGACACACCTACGAAAGACAAAAGTTATTTAAAGTAATTCAATATAAGTTCAAATATACATTTCAATATATAAAGCACCACAACACTGTCGAGTAAACACAACAACAACAATTATCTAGAACAAGTAATATAGATTATTCTATATTATTCATTACATATCACTTTACTGCGAAAAAAAAAATCTATTCAATTCACGTTTATTTGCATAGCATTTTTCACAGAAAACGAAAGTTTCTACATTACATTTAGGAGTAGTTTATCAACGGTGACTACATCAAGGCAGAAATGTACAGTCAAAATCATGCAGTTAGTCAATGACGTATTCAAACAAAAACATGAACACGATGAACAGCAATGATTGTAAGTTGCGATCAAACTTATAAGAAAATTTGGTAGTTTTCAATGCTCTATTCATTTTTAAAATAGCTGTTTAGCTACATATGGAGCTATGAAAGTATTTTGTTGAAATATTACTTACTAGTACAAATAGGACTGTTGCAAATGTGCTAGTAATGATACAATCCTTCATAAATCTTAATTTCAAGATGCAGTAATATTTGCAGTTCAGTAAGTGGTCAGACTGAGTTCTCTCAGTGAATGAATCATCAGACTGATTTAAACTCTTGAGTTTGTGAGTCATTTTGAACGAGTCTTTAAACAAACTGGCTAGTTGTTTGTTTGTGAATATGACTACACAGGTACGACATTGCTAATGCTAACCATTTTATTTTAAACATTGGGATACTAAGTGCTGGGGAGACAAGAATGTATTGTGATTTCCGCAAGCCCATACAAAAATGTCCTGTATGACTGTTAGAAAAAAAGCAATGAAGGTTTATTACCTTGGCATTCAATTACAGAAAACTGGTGTATTTATTTATTTTATTTATTACCACTTTTGTAAAGTCCCAGAAACATAACAGCAGGCTCCGGACGTCTATGTAATGTCAGGTTGACGTTGGACATGACGTCAGACAGACGTTGCATTTTGGTTGAAAATGAAAATCAGGTTGACGTCAATATTTGTCGACAAATTGACGCTGACTTAACATTGGATTTTGGTTACACAACCTAAAAACAACAAAATATCAATGTCAGCTGGCGTCAGTATTAGACATCAATTTAACATTGACATTAGACGTTGAATTTACATTGAATTTTGGTCACCCGACGTTGCAACCGAAATTTAACCAAATATCAACGTATTATGACGTTGTGTGCCTGCTGGGATTATCATGTATTTTGCTATTGGAGCAAATGGCAAAGTAAAATTATATGTGTTGTGGTTTCCGTTCACCACTCTAGAAATGTATTCAACTATGATTACTTCTGCTTCTAAGAACCTGGAAATGTGAAAAGGGTTCATGCTCAATAGCACTCATATGAATAAATAGATAAGGGAACATAATTGTTCATAACACCGTTTATATGAGAATACAGCACAAGCTGGTCTGATAATATGTTTGATGGTTACTATAGGTCAGTAGTATTTTTAAGGTGAGGCTTAACACTTTGTACAAAACTAGCCACACTGACATCTTGACATTTAGCAGTCCTTTTAGAGCAAATGTTATCAAACAATAGTCGGGTATTGTGTCTTAGGTCAGCTTTGAGGATTTTCTACTTCTCTATTTTTTTTATTATTATTCAATGTCAGTAATGATGCTCTAAGGCATTATGGGAATTATGCACAACCCGAGCAGTAAGTCATTGCGCCGGGGGACGCCCTCAGTTATTGTAAGAACAAGCCTCAGGGAAGCTCACGAACTGCAACCTCACAAATATGATGATATCAAGGAGTAAATGGCAGGAATCGAGGCCATTAAGAGTGGCGTAAATGAGCACTTTGCAATAAATGATTGGACCCTCTTTAATCTTTGAAGAGTTTTCACTGCATGGAGTTATGCTCATTCATATGATATATTCATCCACATTTTTCTGAGAGCTGTAATGTGTGGAGCTGCAGAGTTCATTGGAAGGTTAAGAGAATTTAAAGGAGAGAGGAAAGGAAGGACACTCGCTCAGGAAAAAAAATGCAGGAACTAAAAACAGCTGCATGTTTTGGAAAGTGTCAATGCATATATTCACTGCATTATTTATATTCAAATAATTTCACAGTCCACACATTATTTTTCCTGCATTTTCTATTTTACATTGATGATTTGTTTATTTTTTAGACATATGTTAAATTATTATTAATTTAAAAAACAATTAAACAAAGAACAAAAATAACAAAAAAGGTATTCATTTAAACCCACAAGTTCTCTCTGTTCAAAATTCGGA
>NW_015551089.1:424461-432889 GCF_001515605.1 Sinocyclocheilus anshuiensis | reverse complement strand
TATATATATTAGTACTTTTAATCTAAAAGAATATTAAAATGCTACAGTAAAAACTCAGCATTACCTATTAAAATTACCTATGTAATTATATTAGATTTGAGCAGATATGGGTCACGGTTGCACTACTGAGTGGAATACGGAGCAAGGAACGGAGGGAGACAAGGAGTACATCAATCCAGAGAAGTTTAATTACAATAGGAAAACTCACGAATCACAAGTAGACATGAACAATACCGGACGCTGAGCTAAAAACAGGGAACACTATTTAAACACATGACAAGACGAGGGGATGACGAGACACACCTGGGATCAATGGAAATAAACGGGGAACACCTGGAATTAAATCAACATAATCAGGACAGGAACAGGAAACTAACCAAATATGGGCAAGGAGGGCAGATGGGAAGCAAAACACACACAATACACGGAACAAAGTCTGACAATATGTACTTTTACTTTTAGAATATTATTAAAAATGAAATACAAAATGTGATCAGGGCATTAGCCAGACTGGATTTATTTTCAATCATCTTTTTGCCTTGTTTGTTTTATAATTGAAAATAAATTCATTTTGAAAGTAGGCCTTCAAATATTCCATGTAGTCTCACAATTATTTTCAATTAGAATTTAATTATAAAAAAAATGGCAAAATTATTAACTTAAAATTTTAATAAAAAAAAAAACAATCATAACACAGTACTTTGTGTTTTATTAACTTTCCATTAAATTACAGAAAGCTCTCTATCTTTCTTTCTATCTTTCTTTCTTTCTTTCTTTCTTTCTTTCTTTCTTTCTTTCTTTGCTATTGGAGCAAATGGGAAAGCAAAAATGTTGAATGCATACATTTTCCATGTAGTCTTCCCATTATTTTAAATTATACTTTAATTTAATTATTCTATTTAATATTCTATTTACTTATTAAATAACAAAATGGTTTAAAAAGATTTTGATGTTGTATGTCACATGGCAGATCATGTCAGCTTATGACAGTACAATTTCATGTCATTGCACAAGGTTAAAACAAAGATACTGAAGTTTCTCAAGCATAGCCAATGTTTAAGTTCAGCAACAGAATACAGACTAATGACTGTCAGCGATTGTTTAATCCGGTGCATGAGTGATCACAGCGCCTGTTGTTTTGCACTGGGACTGTCATGGCCGGTTCGGCTTGATTAATGCCTGCTGTAGTTTTGGGTTTTGAGTACATCTTTAGCTCCACTGCTGTTCTCCAAGCGCTCTGTGGTTCTGCTTCGGGCATTTCCGTTTTGTGTACTAGAGCTGGACCCTGCTGACCTGTTTTTCAGTTCAAAGAACAAAACACTGACTCACCGGACTGATTTGATTAATGTCTCTCCCTTTAACTCTCTCTCTCTTTACTTTTCCTGCTTTAAATCACAACAGTAGCAGCTCTCTTACCTTTGTGATAATCATCTGTTGATATGCAGGTGTTACGATAAAAGTGCTGGTCATGTAGAGGAAAATCACCGGCTCCACTGTAACAACTCTCCTTAGTTTCTCTTTCCATGCCGACATATTCAACTTTGCAGTAACACAACAAGGAAGGACAAAGGAAACAGTCTCTTAAAATATTAAAGTCAAATTAGGTAGAGTAAACCCATGTTAAGCGTTCCTATTGTCCAAAGGGAATAGTGGATGAAGGAACTCTGTTTTCTTGTTAAAGAGCACTCTCTAAAGTTAGTCACATGCATGTCAGCTGGAACAGGAGGAAATTGTCTCTCTCAACATTCTCTTATCAGGTATTGTTCTACTTTGTGGTTGTAAAAGCGGTTGGCCTTTATTTGCCCTATGAACACATCCCCCACAGATTCACACTTCCCCAGAAAAAGCAAAGAGTTGTGAGAATACTGTTCTTCTTTCTGCAGTATGCGTTTTCAGAATGTTAAACGTGCAAAGCGAAATGTCCTTTGAATGGTGCAACCATTTTCTCCAAATGGTTTTACTGCAGCGAATACTGAAGTGCACATTGACAATATTCATTTTAAGCGCTTCAGTTATAGCCTGTCAAAGGTTTTTTTTTTGTAAACTTTTGCAAATATGTAGTATAGTATGTTTAGTCCAATGGTTCTCAAACTTTTTGATGTCAAGAAATATGATATATATTATATACAAATATTTGAAAGACTTCCTATCTAAGCTGAAATGGACTTCTGGTACTAATGTTGTAATAAAAAAAAAATAAAAAAATAAATATATATATATATGATCTCAGTTAATGTTGTACATCTTTATTTTTAGTGGGTTTTTGTTTAGTATTTTAATATTGATTATTTTAATATAACTACATTTAAATCATTTTAAGAACTATTGGGGCACCTGTTGAAGTTTGCTGAGGCCTCATAGTAGAGTTGAGATCCATTGGTTTAGCCCCAAATTATGTGCACTTGCAATGTACACTACTGCCATAGAATGTAGGAGGCATTTATACAACACTGTTTTCAACTAAAAAGTATTTTGGCTGTTTATTTACATGACAATGGTATTTGGGGCCTGGAAACACAAACTTTTGAAAACGGGTTGACGCCATGCGCATACATGCTTTTGTGTTTGTATTCACCACTCCGTAGAAGAATGTGTATGTGCACGTACGTTGTCATCTAAACGTACCCTTAGAAGTGTAGTTTGTTGCAAATGGAACACTTATGTTTTTTACTACACAGAAGTATTTGCCGGTTTCTATTTAAAGAAAGTGATGTTTCACACTCACCTGATGTGTTGCTGCTATAGTTTTAACACATTAAGCCCCTCCCTTTCTGCTATGTAGGAAAGGTTAACTGTGAACTGATAAAATGCCCATTCATTACACTAGCTACAGTTTACTCATGTTATGTGATATCCAAACATGTTATGTAATATCCAAACAACAACAATCAGCATTCCTTAAGGTACAGTATCACGTTATGCAATAATAACGTCATAACGTCCATTAGATTGTATTCACCTAGCTGTATTGTACACAGTATATTAATGTCGAGATACATTATATCAAGCATTAGTCATCCTACTCTTTATATATTGGTGTCAATGATTATCTTTTTTTCCAGTTATATAAACATCCTTTAAAACAAAATAAATTAACTCAAGAAGCAAACATTTTTTTAATCACAAACCTTTATTATTATAAGCACTAAAATCTATGATCTGTTATTGTATTACTTAATCATCTGTTTCATAGAGATCTAATTTTAATTAAGACATGTATAACACAAAAAAATACTAGGCAAACTAAAATGCCGGGATTGTAATTAAAAAATGTAATACGATAAAAACATTAAAATTACCCCTCAGAAGTGAGCCATTATTTACAACAGTCATATCTGTAATTCAATAACAGACATTTTGCATAGCACCCCCAATGGTTTCATTCTGTTTATGCACTTATTGTACCTCCAATCCATATGCAGAGCGTTAATACACGAGCCACGGGGAGAGATCACAGGCAAGCAGGCATGCGGTATGGGAATGAACGCTTTCTCACCTGAACTAGTGTCTTTCTTTCCAGAGGCCCTGATATCTGCTGGGTAGAGTTCAAATATTTACACAGGCATGCTGGCTGAGGAGTCTTATTTGTGTCTACGCACTGGAATGGTCTATCATACAGCACTCTCATAGATCTGTCTTCTTCAATACTGCCTCAATTCCTGGTCAAATGTTTAATGATGTTTATCGTTAAACATTATTCAGCTTGAAAAACACGATACTTCTCAGATGTGAGTGTGCTGTGTCATGTTGTGTACATAAAATATGCTTATACCGTGCATATGTATGTGTACATATACACTCAGCAGTGGCGGCTCGTGGGTTTTAAAATAGAGGAGGCACACTAGTGGTTAAGTTGTATTTACAACACTGTTCCAGAACACTTCAACCCAAATATTCAGATGTGTGCAGCACTTTAAAATGGCTTTTTGGTTGCTTTTAGTCAGAAAACGTAAAGAAAACGACACACATACAGCAAGATGATATAATTTCACTTACCTGGCCTATCACTTGAAGCAAACATCCATCCCTTCTTAAAAGTCTGTGTTAAAAGAGCCGACTGCTGTAACGTTAGCCTATATCCAGCTTAGGGTGTTCTCCCTTTATTTTTAATTTGTATATATACTGTTTAAATGACAGCTTGGTAAATCTGTTGGTGATCAAATATTCAATATCGCTACTCATAAGTTCTTGGTACATTATCAGCGCAGCGGCAGATGTTCAAACTAATATCATGTAATTTACATCTCTATGATGATTGGTTGATATCAGAAGGGAGGCTAGCCTCCCCTGCAAGGTTTCTTTTCTCAACACTCCTCAGCGCTGAAAGTGAACACTCGATGGTGATTAGCTAATTTTTATTTTTTACCAACGGAGTCACGAGAGCTCAGCTCTCCCCCGGCCTCGCCCTCCCCTTAGCGGTTGTAATTACATCAGCAGATTTGGCACATTCACGATAGAAAAGCGGTGCTTTTTACTGTAACAACTTCAGTAACATGTTATGGTATTACCGCTGTGAAATTACAAACAAAAAATACACATTCTGAGATATGAATTGAAACGAATTGTAAATTTCATTAACATTAAATCGTCCTCCTCCCATTTTTACCTCAAAATTTTGGGGAAGCTGTGCCTCCCCTTCCTCCCCCAACGAGCCGCAACTGACACTCAGATATACCTTGCGTTCCATTCGGAAGGGCTCATCCCTATGCCCTAATACCTTCAAAGGGTTGAAGGGTGTAGGGGACCAAACAACTGTTTCTTGAAGTGCCCTTCTGCGTCATCATCACGTGCCCACACGGAGGCACCGTAATCATGCAAAGAATCTGCGCAAAGGATCATGGGAGCCCGAAGTGTCGATCAGTTGTACCCTTTGAAATCATTCATTCCGAAGGGCCCTTTGAAGTGGCCAGTTTTGAGCACTTCGGTTTGGAATGACCCTTCAATATGGCAGCCATGATTGTTTTGCCCTTCGGAGGGCGATATATCCTGTTTGGAACGCCCCGATATATTACCTCTGTTCTACATTCCACACGTATAACCATAATATCTTAATCAGCACTTTCCAAAACCTAGTGGGCATGATGGCTGTTTCAACAGGTAGGTAGCATTATTATGCTGCCTTCTGAGATGACAAAATCTAAACTAGTGTCACATATTCACTCAGAATACACTGTTACAAGCTTAGTTAACAAAAATATATTCAAGATGGTGGAAAATAGAAAGGAGAATTTAAAAGTCAGTTGCAGCTGTGAGATATGAAGTTACATTGTGAGATATAAATGCAAAATCGTGTGATATAAAGTCGCAAATACAATAAATAAAATATTAAGTCAAATGCTAAGATATGAAATGAAATCGCAATTATTAAATATGAAGTCAAAACCATGAGAAATAAAGTTGCAATTGTGAGATAGGAAGTCACATTCTGAGTTAAATGCACAATTGTCAGTAATAGTCGCAACTAAGAAATAAAGTATGAAGTTGCAATTATGAGTCAAAATTGTGAGAAATAACATTGCAATTATGAGATATGAAGGCACACTGTGAGATGTAAATGTGCAGTTGTGAGAAATAAAGTCACAATTACAAGAAACAAAGTATGAAGTTTTAATTATGAGTTGAAATTGTGAGAAATAACAGTGCATTGTGAGATATAAATGTGCAGTCGTGAGAAATAAAGTCACAATTACAGGAAATAAAGTATATAGTAGCAATTATGATTAACAAAGTCACAATTATGAGATATAAAGTCAAGATTTTGAGAAATTAAGTCACAATTGTGAGATGCTCAATCATGAGAAATAAAGTTACAATAAAAGAAATAAAGTATGAAGTTGCAAGTATGAGAAATTAAATCACAATTGTGATATATGAAGTCAAATTTGTGAGAAATAGTGTCACAATTGTGAGATATGAAGTCACAGTGAGATATAAATGCACAATTATGAGGACTAGTCGCAATTACAAGAAATAAAGTATGACTTTACAATTATGACTTACAATCATGAGTCAAAACTGTGAAAAAAATAACATTGCAATTGTGAGATATAAAGTCCCATTGGGAGGGATAAATCTGCAATCTTCAAAAATTTCAAAAGGGATAAATCTGCAATTATGAGAAATTAATTCACAATTATGAGATACAAAGTCAAATTAATTTGCAATTATGAGACATGAAATCGCAATTACGAGAAATAAAGTTGCCATTGAGAGATGTGATGTTGCAAATATGAGAAATAAAGTCACAGCTTTTTTTTTTCAAGACAGCTTACTAGGTTTAAAAAAAAAAAACAGTGCTTTACAAATTTATGTTGCTGTCCCCACTTTTTGAGAGATAATCAGTGCCCCTGTCTAAATGTGTCCACCCCCACTTTCAAATTATTTCTACACCGTTGCATAGGATGCATACGGTGGCGAGGATCTGACTAGACAGACATGAATAATGAATGCATATTCTACTTGGTGAAAACCTTAACTGTTGCAAATTACCTCATAAAATAGCAAGCATAAAAGCTCTGTAAAGGGAAACAGTTTTTTTTTTTTTTCTTGGACCTCAGCCACGCTATACATTAGGACCGTGTGCTCACCTGCGAAATGAACTACATTGTAGCTCTCCTGAAGGGTGAGATTAATGGTCTGACCTTCACTGAACGGCCGACGTATTTAGCACAAAGTTTGTAATAGTGCTAGTACTGCACTTCTGATGAAAATGTCTCGTTGGGCATGATGAACCAGACACAAACTCACACTCATCCACTTCTGAAGATAAAAATTTAAGTGCATAAGAGCCACACACAAAATGAAAGAAATAGGAATACCCTCCTTGTAAACAGACCACTAGAAACAGTGACGTATGCACCCTTTATGAGAGAAAATGATTTTTGTTTTAAAACCTCTCTCGCTCGTTTTATTCTTTTTGGATGGGCAGTGAATCATCTCGCAGTATTAGTTCACTTATTTTGTTAAGAATTTATTACATTTTCCTTTTCACTGAGAAAATGGTGTTCTCAGCAGAGCAGGTTTCCTGTCACGCTACAGCACGTTTTGCATGGTTTTCAATTCTATATCCCATTCAGTTCCAAAACCTGATCTTCACTCTAACTATATTGCTTTCAATTTATAAGTGATTTAAAATAAAAATTAAAAAACGCTTCTTATTGGCTTTAAATGTGGTAATTGTATTATATTATATGTGAATTAGATGAGTCCATCAGTTAGGGTCTCTGATCTGGCAATGATCTTTTCTGCTCAAATGCTTTCATACATTATCTCTATTTCTTTTTGCTGTGATAATTCAGACAGGGTCGTGGGGAGAGATCCCTCTGATCTATCTCGTGGGATTCTGCTTCACATCTACATAAAACAGTTCTTGGTCTCTCACCTAACTGCATTGACTCTGAGGCTGATAAATCAGGAATTCGGGCATGTACGTGTACTCATTTGTTAGTGTGTTTTGGTTTAATACCAATAGGTGATGAATCCCCTGAGATGAGTCTCTGATGGAGCTTAAAACTGTTGATTAGATCTGAAATGCAACGGTACATAAATCCCATTGTTTGAAACACAAGTGCAGTTTTGGATTTTCATTCCCGTAGGAAAGTAAAACCGTGAATGATATCTCCTTTTTGAATTGTTGTTCGTAAACAGCAGTGAGAATAAATGGATATCAAACAGAGTTTGAATTTCTTTGTCCTGAAAACAGACCTTGGTAATCGAACATCATTTATGCCAAAAAGAAATCTCAGAAATGTCTCAGATTTGCAAGACAGAAGTCTGCAAGCAAAAGTGAAAGATTGTTGTATGAACACAAACATCTATCTATCTATCTATCTATCTATCTGTCTGTCTGTCTGTCTGTCTGTCCATCCATCCGTCCATCTATGACTGTTTGTCAATCCATCCATCTACACTGTTTATCTGTATCGATCTGTCCATCCATCCATCTGCCTCTACAGTTTATCTATATCCATCTATCTACAGTATATGTCTGTCTGTCTGTCTGTCTGTCTGTCTATCTGTCTGTCTGTCTGTCTGTCTGTCCATCCATCCATCCGTCCATCTATGACTGTTTGTCAATCCATCCATCTATACTGTTTATCTGTATCCATCTGTCCATCCATCCATCTGCCTCTACAGTTTATCTATATCCATCTATCTACAGTATATGTCTGTCTGTCTATCTATCTATCTATCTATCTATCTGTCTATCTGTCTGTCTGTCTGTCTGTCTATCGATCTATCTGTCTGTCTCTCTCTCTGTCTGTCTGTCTGTCTAGCTGTCTATATATCTGTCTGTCCATCCATCCGTCCATCTATGACTGTCTGTCAATCCATCCATCTATACTGTTTATCTGTATCCATCTGTCCGCCCATCCATCCGTCTCTACAGTTTATCTATCTGTCTGTCTGTCTGTCTGTCTGTCTGTCT
>NW_015551089.1:408540-424145 GCF_001515605.1 Sinocyclocheilus anshuiensis | reverse complement strand
CTATCTATCCTATCTATCTATCTATCTATCTATCTGTCTGTCTGTCTGTCTGTCTGTCTGTCTGTCTGTCGTCCGTCCGTCCGTCCGTCTATCTTTTTGACAGTCTGTCCGCTATATAGTTATAACGTCATCCATCCATGTAATCATTAATTTTCTCTAACATTATAATTAAAGTTATACGAGTTTATATGACCTCAAAGTGTTCTTTTTCAAACAAATAAACAGTTTATACAGCGACAAATGGATAATGATGAGCTTCATCAGATGCATTTTGGATCAAGAAGTCTTTGTACTTCGTCTTGATTTTATTACACTCATTTCTAAGTACTTAGTGTTAAACTAAGTAGAAATGTGCCCCAATACCACCAAATTGATGTCTTATGGTTTGGCCTCATCTTCAAAGGCTTTCAACATTTTTATTACTGCCATTAGCTTCCACTAGCACATATCACACAACCAACTGTAATTATTTTTACAGACGGAAATTTGGTAGATTTCCTGTTACTGGTGATTATTTTCATTGCATACACATACACATCTCAACTGATATCACTTTCTTGGCATGCAAGACATTTTCACAGTCCTGGAATACCTAAAGACCGTGGCAGAGCATGCACATATTGTTTTCAGTTCAAATAAAGATAAATCTGGCAGCAGACAATCACAGCGCAATGGTGTGAAGGAATTGTGATATGTGTTTTTATGAGGCGTACGTTCTCAGTAACATTTGGATGCATTTGATTAAGCTTTATGTTGTTCAAATAAAGAATAATGCAGCAAATGATTGCTATGATGAAAACAACAAAGGATATGAAACAGATCTGCTTAATGTGCTCTAGTTTATTTGCAGCCGCACGACAATGTTGATGTGTAATCTATCAGAGTAACATCCAACAAATAATATGTCTAGTAGGTGTATTGTTTGATAATGATGTCCAAAAGAACTGTAAGACGCTGCATTTATGCATGAGCGCTGCCCAAATGCACTGCAAGGTCAGACACGCAGCAAACAGCTCGCCATAGCGGCTCTTATTACATGTGCATCACGTCCCGACAGGGTTCGAAACCTGCTCAACACAGACCCGAGTCTTATGACATCATACTAAAAAGATATCAAAACACATTAGAGACCCACCTGGAAGGGAGAAAATGTGCAAAAAATTGCACTGAAAATTGAGGCTCGAATTATATTTTATGAGTTGAATGGACTGTACATGTATGAATACCCTGATATAAAAGACAATGATTGTAGAACTAATGGACACAAAGTCCAAGGTTGCTCATTTCTTGCTCTTAAACGTTAATTAGTGTATGTATGTCAGGGGACCTTTCTGCAGCATGCGGCGAAGCCATCACGAACCCTGCTGCACACACATGAAGGTCAGATGACCCGTTCTTGTGGGAGCCACAGTCAGCAGCATGACATCTTGCTTTACCAAGCTTGCTACACACAGAGAACATGAGGAGCACCGGTGTCAGGCACCTAATTTGTTTAAGGCCACAGAATAAAAAATAATTTTTGAGGGTGGGTAGATGATGACTGAATTTTTAGTTATAAAGCAAAGGAACTCTGGAAGTTGCGATTCAAATTTAGATATATTATTGTGAATGTTACACACTTAAACTATAATAATCATGCAGTGCTCATTCACTAGCTGACTAAGCCACATTTCATTTGTAAAAAAGCAATGTAAAAATGTTTTGGCAGGCAACCTAAAATGTTCTTCATGTGGTCATCTAAATTAACTAGTGTTATTCAAGTTATTTTATTTAAAACAAAATTATGTAATACCAACTGCATTACAAATGAAAATGTTTTTTATGGGTCATTTTTTGCAATGTGATTTTTAAGACTCTAATCCATCTCACTGCTGAAAGAGACAGAATTATGTAAGGACATGATGCTGAATTTATCAACATTTACTAATGCATTATTAAAATCAAAAGTTGTGCTTGTTAACATTAGTTAATGCACTGTGAATTAACATGAACTAACAATGAACAACTGTATTTTCATTAACTAACATTAACAAAATTAATACATACTGTAATAAATGCATTGTTCATTGTTTGTTCATGTTAGTTAAAACATTAACTAACATTAACTAATGGAACATTATTGTAAAGTGTTACCCTGCTGAATTTAAAATAAATAAATAAATAAATAAAAATCCTTTTATAGAGGCTTTGAGAAGAAGTGACTTTGGGGGAAATTCCCTAAGAATTATACAAAATCAAGGTTAGAGTTATGAACATAACAAAGGTCTTCATATTTTAAAATAGCCAATAGCCTTTATCGTTCATCAGAGCCCATCAAAACCAAGGATGTCTACAGTAGTTGCACCCCAAAAAGTATACTGCCATCATTACATACTTTGAAGTGGCCTCTGTCTTAAAAGTGTGAGTTATTATGTCATTCACTGATTACTTTTGAATGGCCATCTCTATAGCTTGATAGTGTAGTAATGACATCTGCCAGCAGGGGCTAACTGCAATCTAATGCATTCAGCATATACATTTTGCTTTAAGTGTATGTGTATGTGTTTGTTACCTGGGGCTCGAGTCTGTGACCTTGGTTGCTAGTTCCATACTTTACCATTTGAGACATAGGAACATTTTAGGATCCACTTTCATGGACGAGAAATAGTGTACATTTGTCAAGTTTGTTTTGTTATTTTTAAGGATTATTCTAGCATAATTAGACATTCTTGACAAGATGAGCTACTGTTAGTGTGATAGAAATATTAAAATAAACAAACAAGACCATAAAAATAGGAACTAAAATTAAAATAATTACTAATTTATATATATATATATATATATAAAAGACAACACAGAAAATACACTTTTAAGATAAGAGACACAAAACCATAACAAAACTAACCCTGTAAAGCCTGACATATAAAATAATAGTCAGAAAAATCAATATCTATATATATTTTTGAACCCACTTTATATTACGTGTCTTTAACTACTGTTTACTTACATTTCATAATTTGATACAATGTAATTATTGTGTACATGCATGTTTTTACATTGTACTTAAATAGTTAAAGACAAAATCAGGTGGGACCATTTTTTTATGGAATCAGTCTATTTAACCTTTTTAATCTTTCAAAAAGCAAATGTATTTTATATTTTGTATCGTATTTAATACATCATAGCCCATATAGTATGATACAGTGAAAATAGAGGGGGAAAAAAGAGCAAAAATATACAATTAGGTGCAGATTGTCACGATACGCTGCCGGAAGGAACGATGGAGACGTAGAATAGCAAACACAGTCTTTTATTAAATCCAAATGGGGTAAATCCACACCAGGAAGGGAAGATGACACACGTTCACAACTAGTAGACCCGACAAACACAGACTGAACAGACTGGGGCTTAAATACACAGGATAACGAGGGAATTGGGAGGAACACAGGTGAACAGAATGACTAATTAAGAGACAACGAGGACAGGAATGGCCAAATAAGGGCACATGAGGGAGAAACTGGGTCACGGGGAGCACATTGGGAGCAAAACACAAAGACAGTCCAATCCTGACATTTCGCCCCCCTCCCGGAAGGGGGGCCGGCAGACAGAGTCCAGGGAGGTGACGACAGAGGGAGGAGCCAAGAAGGAAACAGGAGGAAACAGGAGGAGCCAGGGCAGATCAGACAGAGGAAGGAGCCAGGGAGATGACAGGAGGGACTTGGAGCATGCAGCGCCAGGTAGGATTCAGGCCACAGCCATGATACCCACCCACGGTGGAGCCGATGGAGGGAGGAGCCATGGAAGAGGAAGGGCTGACGACTCCAGGGGGCCAACCGACTGCGGTGGAACAGGTTGGCAGAGGAGCCCGAGGCGGAGACAGAGAGCCAATGAGCCAGCGTGACGGGGAGGATCCGGAGGGCCAAGGCGGAGCAGATGGCTCCAGCGACCGAATTGGAGGTGGGGATCCAGAAGGCCGCGGTGGAGCCGGAGCGACAGAGGACTGAGTAGGAGCCGAAGGGATGGGAGCTAGGAGCCATGGTGGAGCCGCTGGGTCGACGGGCCGAGGCAGAGTCCAGGGCTTAGAGGCTGGAGGCGGAGGCCAGAGATTCTGCAGCCACGGTGACGATGGAGGATGGCAGACCCATAGAGCTCGCACCGTACAGATGGTGGGCTGAGGGCGAGCAGAGGGGCAGCCAGACGACAGCGGAGGAGGAGGCCATTTCTAAGCTTAATTTTACTGCTTTATGAATATAAAAACCAAAAGGAATGGTATTCTTTGTAAAGAAGACACTCCAAGCTTTCAAATGAACCCATATATGGGCTGATACCATATAAGGAAGGCTATGTAAGTGAAGCATAAACATTTTTAACGTCATTTTGGACCCGTATCCGGGTCCGCAGAGTTTAACTGGTGTCACTTTCCACTTTACCTTTACCCAGATCCTTAGACAGCTCACCCTCAGCCACGGTGCAGGGAGCGGAGCTCCACTCCACGCTCTCACTGTCCATGGCACTCTCCCCCGTGGCGAGCTCTGTAGCCGGCTCTCGCACCTGGTCTGACGTCACAGGCTCGGGCTCCGGGACGATTCTCAGCACTGTCGCTCTCTCTGGTGATGGCTCGTCGGTCACGGCGGGCTCTGGCTCTCCATCAGCGGTGGGCTCGGGCTTAAGCTCTGTGTAGCGGGCTGATGGTGGGCTGGGCCCTCACGGGGAGCACATGGGGAGCAAAACACAACAAAGACAGTCCAATCCTGACACAGATGTTGTTAATTATATACCCAAAAAGTAAGATGGCTTTCTGAAAGTTTGTAATGTAATGTAGCAGTTATCCTTAAATTCACTTTATTAAAGATTTTACAGCAAAAAGACACGTGTACTACAAAAAAGACATTTTTAGAATTATACTGAGAGGCCTTTTCTGTGACAACTTATTTACATTATGTGATGTTTTTTTTTTTTTTTTTTTTTTTAAGTTGTGTACATTTTGGGACTGATGTATGAAAGAGACTTATTCCCCATATCCCATATCACTATATGTAATTCAAAAACTTTGAAGCTCAATATCTCAAAACTGCTCAGAATGCAGATAGAACCTTATAATTCCAAGGTGACGATATGCTATAATAGGCTTTATGGGATTAAAGACTAACAACTTCACAACCTTAGATGATTGATAGAAAGAGCCCAAATATTTGAATAGAGACTCAAGAGTGTCTTGTTTTTAAACAGCAATAGCAAATTTTGAGAAGACAAATGAGGTTGATGAAATCTAAACCCTGTTTAGAAAGACGGGCTAAAGAAACTGGAGGGGTACAGAGCTGCCTCTGGCAGTTTGTTAAAGAGAACATATCTAATTATATCACTTTGACAATACACCACCAGGGAATTCTGTCTTCTGAAATATGACAAGCAACATGACGTTATAAATAGCAAAGGATGCATATTACATCAATATACAAGCTGAATCGAAATGCACTGCGAATGTTATTGCCACAACAATTCAGCGTGTTTATGAAGGTTTGTGATGTTATGAACTGCATTAAAATACCTGAGATATACAGTATTGACTGCCTATCATAAAAGTGCATTAGGGTGTAACACAAACAAAAATGTGTGAAGTACAAATAGCTTTTATTATAGTTCTTTTTTTTTTTTTGTAATGGGTATTATGAGGTTATACTATCAGAAAAATAACTAAATAAATTCAGGAGACTTTCTGGTCTCTGTGAAGCAAAAATCTTTTGCTGAAGGCACATTTGATTGTATTTTAGAGGGACGGGTGAAGTGAATCAGACTTGATGAGATGAAATGATCCTCTCTTTGACTTTACCAGGCAAGAAACAAACATCATCTATGTCCATATTGTTTCGATGTTGTGAAGCTTCACGTCTCCATGCACACGGAAAAGAGAGGGCAAAAGCATCATTACAGCATAGCTGCCCAGTCAAGCTTACTATGAGGGCCCAACACATTAGCAAATTATGGGTTTGTATTTGGCTACTGATATTCATTAAGTGTCAAGAGAAGAATGAACCCGAGTGACTTCTCTAATGGCATCTCAGAAGCTCCAGCGGAATGAGCACTTTGACGTGTTTTGATTCTTTCAGCTTTCAGCGCTGTTTCAGGATGAATCCGACCTCATGCTATGAGTAAAGGTGGTGCAGCACTGCAATATAACAAAGAAAGAAGCGCTGAGTGCTGTGCCTGTATTTCTTTTTTTACTGTCGTTTAAGGTTCTGTTGCTGTGCCGAGAGGTTCGGAGAGGCCTACCCAGCAGGACTAGAGAAATTAAAAGAGGGGGCATTAGTTCAACATTTTGTTTTTCCTGATGTGAAGGTACAATTTTATTATACATTAAAACTGCAAATATAAGAGGAAAACAGTGTATTTACAACATATTAAATACTGCATACTATTATAATGCATTGTGTACAACATACTAAAGCTAAAACTAGTTTTCTGTCTGGTTTGGTGAGTTAGTGTAACTACAATGTATTAAGTTTGCAGTCTATGGTGGAAGCATAAATAACACAGTGTTTCAGTATAAAGACTTTCATTGGGATTTTTTTTCACTCATCAAACATTCTATATCTATCTATCTATCTATCTATCTATCTATCTTTCTTTCTTTCTTTCTTTCTTTCTTTCTTTCTTTCTTTCTTTCTTTCTTTCTTTCTTTCTTTCTTTCTTTCTTTCTTTCTTTCTTTCTTTCTTTCTTTCTTTCTTTCTTTCTTTCTTTCTTTCTTTCTTTCTTTCTTTCTATCTATCTATCTATCTATCTATCTTTCTTTCTTTCTTTCTTTCTTTCTTTCTTTCTTTCTTTCCTGTGTGAGCTAAGTCAGAAAGTTTTATGCAATAACTTTAACTAGCATTTTCAGGGAAAACAGAAAATGACCAAAACACAGCATGAAGATTAAATAAATATTTATTTTTAATAATTAGATACAGGTAGACACAAAATATCAAGGCAACAGTATATCCAGAATATATTCAGGCAAAGAGCTTATTTAAAAAAAATTAACTGTTTTCAGTGCAAGCCTGTCTGAACTGAAACATATGGGAACTATCATTTACTTTACATTTAAAAGTCTGAAATACTCCACTAGATTGAACCTTATGACTACCGAGGCAACAGTGTAAAATTAGCTATTTGCAAGAAAACACATTTTCCACTGGTGAATTTGAAAAGATCAAATAATGGCAATATGCGATTTGAATTTTATCTGCACAGAATGTAAAATTCAATTTAATCTTCTTTTAGAGAATCTGAATGAACTGCCATCTATGACCAAGACTGAATGGCATGCATTACCAGAGGGGGAACCTTGGATTTATCAGCCCTGAATTTCACATAGGATGATGGCTGACCTACCCTAGAGCTGTTTATGAAATGGAGACCTTTGTTTATGTTCCTCCATTTGATCTCGCTCATTTTCACGCTGCAACATCTTTTTCTTTGGGTTTTAACAGATCACTAACTAACAGACAAATATTTCCAGTGCTGGGTGATTAATATACAGTATTCAATACAGCGTTCGGTAACAGCTATGCACACAAAAACCTGCTCATCTGTGTATACCACTTAAGCACCCATAGAAGCCAGCTATTAACCAAAGTTTATTTGTCAGGTACATAAATCAACATAAAATGGCATTCGTAGCCCATTTTGGCAGTGAAGCAACGCAACTGATGCTGGTAGGTCACATGACAATGACAACATGACGAATTTAGTATGTTACATTCATATTATATACAACATACTTTTTAAACGGTATTTAAGTAATTACTTATTAAAAAAAAAAAGTATTTACTCAGAGAGTATTCAATTTTGGATGCAGCCATTGTCTTTATGAGTGAGTCATTGAATCATTTGCTCAAACGATTCATTCAGAAACAAATTGAGTGGTCGTATTTATGATTGAGTCACTCAATCCATTTGTTCAAAAACACTGATTCATTAAGGAACAAATCAAGTGACTAAATTTAATGACTTTAAGTCATTAAATCATTCTCCTAATTGGTTCAGTCAATAACACTGATGTATTCAGTTCAGTGTTACATTCTCTATACTTGTGTAGGATACAAAATGTAACACTGAACCAAGGTGTGGAAGGCACAGAGCTCAATAGAGAGAGAGGGAGAGAGAGAGAGAGTTGTGCATCACTCCTTACACACCTTTTTGGTTCAGTGTTACATTTTTTTATCGTTCAAAATTCAAACAGAGTTTTGTTTTGTTTCAGAATGTGACCTCTGTATGCACTTGAGGAAGTTATGTCATACAGCTGGATGCTTTTACTGGTCTGATTCAGAGTCTTATCCTGTAAGTGTATACTTTCAAGTGCTGTATATGTCCTGGATTTAGGAATGTGTTTCCCCTCTCCAGTTTTTATGTTTCTTTCCTTATGTCTCTAATCCTGTCCCTTTACAAAGTGAGAGGAGGCTTCGTTTGCCAGTCAGGCTGTGGAATGCACTACTTTATATGGAAAAAAGCAGTAATTTCCCCAAACACAGTAAAGAAAGCCCAGTCCCCAGGCTCGACCCCACCTCCCTCCTCCCAGTTCTCATCAGCCAGTGCTACTGGAAACGCTGCTGGCGCCCCTCTCACTGGCATTCCATGCATTCTTTTATCATGTGCTCACAAAAAGACAAGGGAAAAAGGTATGAGACACAAGGGAAAAAATACAGTTAGGGTTAACCCTTTCTGTTTTACAGTGTGTCAGAGTGTCTGCATGTGGCTGGTGTTTCAAAGGAGAACCACATTTGAAATATAATCAAGGAGGTGGTTATGTTTTTTAAGCAACCTTGAAATAAATGTGTTTATGTTGATTGTTCCTGTGAGTATGGGAACATTTTTATTTTCTTTTATACATGTGAGTCTGTATCTTATCATGGGCTGCGAATAAAGAACAATGTGTTCAACTGTACAGTCTAAAATCATCGGATCCAAAGTTATGTTGATAATTATCAGGCCCATTTTACTTGCATTCCAGTGTATAAACATTGGACCATTGGGAAATGGTTGAGATGTTTGGAATGCTCTGATGAGTGCAGATGAATGCTGGCTGTCATTTGAATGAAAGCCATTAGCCCAAGCTTTCTGTGCCTCACAGACAATGAGCCTTAAATTCAATTTTGAAGTAATTGTTCTGTCATCACAAAACATTTATTCAGCGTAGATGCTTTCAACATGAGACAGTTTCTTCAGGGGTTATTCTTAGTGTACTGCCTCACGGCTCACATGCTTGTGAAAGTGAGTCTAGATAAGAGGAGGCACTGCCATGTTTTGAATTAGTAAAATGGGGGCACAAGTTTACATATAATATCTACCTTGTCAGGACTGTGAATTTATATATTAAAGGGGAAACTGTGCCCCAAAATGAAAATTCTCTCATTTACTCAACCTCATACTGTTCCAGATTTTTGACTTTCTTTCTTCTGTGGAACACGAGTTTTAGAATTTCGGAGAATCTATAGACCTTATGTAGCTCCGTCCCTTTTCAGCACTGCGCTCGTTGTCCTCTGTCTTCCGTTTGGAAATCCACAGCATGAAGGTAAGGTCGTACGAATTTATGAATGAACCGCTTGTTTTAAAATCTTCCTGGTCTACTAGCATTAGTTATGAGATCCGCTTCTAAACATTACAATGCACATGATAACTTTTGTTAACTCTACAATAAGTAAATCCACTTCACAAGCTAATTACTCTTCAACAGCGTTGCTATAGAGCTACCGCAAAAACGAAAGTTCATAGACAAAATTCTAAAGATGGCTGTGCACTTGTTTCTTTGATGCATAAGGTCTATATAATGCAAGCGGATGGGACCTTCAAAGTTGCCTCAAAAACCACATAAATTATCACAGTGGTAACCCACAGAACCCCAGTATGACAGTTGCCCGGAAGTGATAATTAATAGTTTAAAAAGATTAAAATAGTAATATTTTTCTCACACACACACACCTATCGTGTCGCTTCAGAAGACACTGATTCATCAACAAGCAATTTATGGACTGTCAGTGTTGTTTTGCGTGGTTTTTAAAGCCTCAACTTTGAGAGTCCCGTCATGGTCCAATCATAATCGATTTCTGTGTGTCCATATAATGCAATTTTGTGTTAGACAGACAGACAGACAGACAGATTATAGATAGATAGATAGATAGATAGATAGATAGATAGATAGATAGATAGATAGATAGATAGATAGATAGATCTACAATCTACTGTCTACATTATCATCTACAGTTCACATAACTGGATGAATAATTGGAATTACATTTTGAGCCATTGAAGTGGAAATATTGAATTGAGGAACTATAGCAAAGCCATAGTTAGCAGGTTCCAGTACTCCTTCCATTTTGGGATAAATGCTTGATTTTTTTGCTGCTGTGCATTTCGGGGGGTGATGTGCAGGCCTGTGTGGATGATTAATGGAGCAGTTAGCCCAGCGGCTGCAGGGCCAATGCTCTAGTCACAATGAGTCTACTGGCTGTCATCAACGCTCCTCTGCACCCTCATGCTGCTCCCTGGCCCAACGTTTACAGCTTCTGCGTGTCTCAGCGGCCAGGGAATAAAACTGCTTCATGATTTGGAGCTGTCACTCCTTGTGCAACATTAATTATTTGCTTTCTTGTGAGTTTTTTTTTCTCTGTCCCTTATTTTGCCCTATCCTGAGCAGATTGCATTAGGCTTTTGTTATTTAATTTAAGATATGCCATTAATCTAAGCCATTGTAATGGTGCATGAGGAGAAAAAGCAAAGAAGTAAATGCCAAAGTAAACACCTGCTGTGCAGAAAGGCCATGTGAGGGACAACGAGAATAACAACTATTAATGTAGTACTTGCCTAATCAACCTAAATATTGTTTGTGTGCCTCGAACACACTTTTGCACAAATGATACGGAAGGCTGTGCGAGAAAGAACGAGGCGGTTAAACATTTGGAAACGGACCTGATGGTAATAGTAGGATCAGCCACTGATTACACACACACACGGCTGCAAATCTCCATAAAACATCAGACGCTTCACTGCTTTATCCAACACTCCATCTCTCTTCCCCCACTGACCTCCATGAATTTGATACAGGCTCACATGTGCCGCCGCTGGGAGACAATATCAAATAATCTGCGTTAAATACAGCAGCTCCAACAAAGGAGATGCCACAGAGATTATAATTTACATATAACACAATACAGCCAGAGACTGTGCTCCGAGCTACAAAAAAAATGTCTAGAACATTGTCTGGCGTACAATAGCCAACCGTCATTCAGTACCTGGAAACCACAATGAGGCTGAGAGGCGAAAGAGAAAAGACTTAATGATTATTGAAAGAGGGCTGGTGAGTGCTGAGCCACTGCGTTGGAGATATTTTGAGGAAGGTGGCGTTAATGGTGTTAGACATTGACGGACGTCTGTATCGCCGCGGGTAGACGCTCACTGGTCATTCAGAGTTCGATTTTGACGTGACAGCCTAGACAGGTAAACATGTCAGTACTTTGCAGGAAAGTGAGTTGAGTCTTGAGTTATGAAAGACAGTTTTATTGGTTTTAATGTAAAATCTAATCTTGTTCCTCAACGGGATTGCCACCTACATATTTGAGCTGTTGATGGCTACAGCTGTTAAAAGCCTGCTAAATGAGATCGGGGTGGTTTGACTAAATATGAGCTGTTTCCCCAAGACGTTTGAGAGATTCTACCCTCATTTTAACACGATACGTGGGGGCTGATGACCAAGATTATGCTGAGTGCACGAGGGACCTTTCAATGGGAAGCATTCCTCACCGTCCTTGGCATACATAATGTTGTCGGTAACGAGAGAGGACTTCTGAGGGTCATATTCTGACTGAAAGGAGATAGCTGATAAGGCCTAGCTCATCAGGGCTAATTCAATGGGGTGCAGGAAGACCGGTGTCTGCTTCCCCAGGAACTTTCACAACAAACAGTGGTAATGGAACAGTGGGTGTTCAATTAGCCAGCACCTAACATCATTAAACAATTAGACACTACCAAATGAAAACAACCCGGAGCATTGTGCCAGTTTACTCCTCCTCACAATGTCAGTGTCATTTCCTAAAGAAAATCATGCCCTAAGAAACCCTGTACAAACAAAACACTTCTTAGAATAATAGTATGTTTTACTCCCTTTTGGGAAATAACGTCAAAGCCTAGGCCACATGTGCACGAACTGTATGTTTTCTGGAGAGAATCGTAAAGCTGTATCTTTCTTTTATAAATATGATAAAACTAAACACTTTTTGGAGATATGAAGGATGCAGTACTACTCTATAGGTACTCAAGATTAACATGAGATTGGGTGAAACTGTGTGTGTTATGCCCCCTTTAATACAGTTCATACCACCCCACCACCCCTTTTTTTTAAATACTCCTATTGGGTATTGTGCATTCAAATACTCTCTGAAATATATAACACCAGTAAGGATCTTAAATCTCACCGACAAGGTCAAATTTGATGTGAAAAGAGGAAGGAAAGAAAATAAATAGAATTTGAAGGTAGCCAAGACTGTGGTTTATCGATCGATAAAAACATAATTTCCACATCAAAACGGCTTCATGTCTTACGTTCAAGCCCCTCTGGAGATCAGCATGTCCTGCATAGAAGATAGAATTAACAGAGGCAATGTGTCTGCAATCATATCCATTTAGCAGCAACCAAACAGCCTAAAACTATATTGAGACATCAGCTCCAGCCTCTGATCTTGGGCTTGGCAATGATATACATAGCTAACTTGTATAAAGACTATTGCTAATTGGCTACCGCCCAAAGCCAGGACACCACTGCAGTAAAAAGAGAAGAGATGAAAGAACAGCCAATATAATCCAAAGATATCTGATTTCTTCAGAGATTGCTGTACAAATGGTTTCTCAAGGCAAGAAGAGAGGCCCTGTTCTTGGCTTTTACCACATATATCACTCATCATCTACAGGATTATGACATCTGATAACACTGATATAACTCTGCAGAGAAAAGCTTCAGTATGGGGTGTCAAATGTACGATAAAGCATACTGCAGATAACTGCTCAGTTGTGCAATTGTGATTTAAAGTCACCACCAAATGAAAATGTTTGCCCTCATAATCTTTAATCAAAAACATTAATGTCCCCTCCTCCCCCTCACAAAGACACGTCTTCTCTGATGTTGTGTACACCGGCCGATAATCCATCCCCTCCAGCAACCTGTCACTCACATGAGATCAGCAAATGATCCAATAAGTTCCCGGTGGACAGAATTCTCAAAAAGTCCCACCCTACATTTTTTCTTGTTCAAGAAGCTTCTTGTTTCACTTGGACATACATCATAATATAAAAGATGACTGTAATTTCTGTTTGAGGCTGAATAAAACATGTAGAAAAATACAGAGCTGATCAAAAATAAATCTAAAGTATTTTACTTTATTGCCTTTAAAAAGTAGTGTAAGATTGATCATTAAATTCATTCTAATGTGTTTAATGTTTTTTTAAGCATTAAGATTCAGTTTTATATTTTAAAATAAACATTAACGTTTTAACATTTAAACATTCACAATAAAAAAAAAAGTTTTTACTGAGAAAGAGCAAGCTATTATATTATTATTATTATTATTTTGCTGAAAGATTATGATGAAAAACTTTTTGGGAATAATATACACTCATTGATCGTTCACAATATGACCAGGAACGTGTAATATTAATGAAAGTATATAAGGATGTTTTGTGTTCATGTTGACTTTAAATGTTTACTTAACCATATGTATAAAAAACGACAAATTACATAATATTGTTAATGCTTGTTTCTGGTATAAATGTGCAGGTTTTTGGACACTTACAGTACATTCAGCTGCCCAGTGTTCAACGAGTCAATGAGTGAGATCACTGGCCACTACACATGTACACTGCCAGGCGAAAAACAAAAATGTGCAAAAATTGTACCATTACAGGTACAACAGCTTGTCTATAGGACAGTACTCTCAAAGGGACACCTTGTACCTTCTTTATCCCTAAAGGTTGTATATTAGTACATTAGAGTAGTAATAGTCTATACCCTTAAGGTAGTAATATATACTCTTATCATACTATTATGAACCCTGTAGGGGTAAAGAAGGTACAAAAACATTTGAGGGTACTGCCTCAGGGACAGGCTGTTGTACCCCTGAAGGTACATTTTTGCACTTGTTTGTTGTTGTTGTTGTTGTTGTGGTAGCAAAAATTGCAATGGGCAAAATAGCAATGGGTTTGTCCAAAACTCACAATATAAGACCATTAAGAATTATTTTAAACCTTGGCTCCAGATTATGATCTCTGATCATATTTTATGACAAAACATCATATTTATGTTTATGTGAAGATTTGTCTTAACATGGCTGTCTCACTGATATCGTGTGTAAATATAAATACTATGTAAATAAAACATTGTTTTTGGGAAACAATGTATGGGCAAAGCAAGACATAACAATCCTTTTTACAAAATCGTACTAAAGGTGCGCAGCCACACAAACTCGAGGTTCTTTCAAAGTTATACGGGCCCCACATTCCACACGTGGTGCACCTTCACCACAGACTCCTGCGTTTGAGCGTGTCGTGTTACCAGCATTTCCTGTGTCTCATATCTGGAACGAACGAACTCTCCAATGGAGCAAAGTAATGCGAGATGGGAGTGGTTCCGTTATGAGGTCACGGTGAGGGAGCCGAACGCTCAGCAGCGAGCGCAAGCGGTAGACATGAGACGGACGCAATAGCTGGAAACATTTATTCACACAGCTGAATGAATCTCTGCTGGCAACAAAAAAATAACAGGACCACGTTTCCTCCGACTGGGAACTACTGAAAAAATCGCGCGTTGGCTTTATAGGCGCAGGACAGGCTTGCATACGAAAGACTCCAAGGAAGAGACGCGTGAGGAAAGTTTTCCTACGCGAAAACAAACTGGACGGAACAGTGCAGAAACCGTGACGCATAAGCCATGCACTGGTTGTATAGCGTGGTGGTGTCTTTCGTTTGAAGGGGATGCCTTTTTGTTGGCTTTCTGCAACAAAAGTTTGACGCCAGGAACGCCATATTATTCTGTTCGACAAGAAAACGCGTCTTTCTGAACGGAACATTTCGCGCGCTCGTCCAGAGTCGCTGTTTTCTTCTGTTATTTGTTGGTTTGGCTGGAGGATCCGTTCCTCATCGTGTAGTTTGGGGGACAGGGGGGTGGGTTGGATATCTATATTTTTCACTTTTCCTTCATGGCCTCCTCCAGGATGTATCTTCTTATGAAATGCATGCTGATTTTCCAACTTGTGGGGTTGATCGCGAAGAACAGTAGGGCGCTCATTTGTTTGCCCTGTGATAAGTCCAAATGCGAGGAGCCCAAGCACTGTACGGGTACCGTGGTGTTGGGGATCTGCGGCTGCTGCTCGGTTTGTGCCAAGCAGAAGAACGAGAGCTGCGGCGGCGTTTACGGTCTGTACGGGACCTGCGACCGCGGACTCCGGTGCGTGATCAGACCCCCGTTAAACGGCGGCTCCATCACGCAGTACGAGGTTGGAGTTTGTGAAGGTCTGTATACACATTTCATTTACTCTTTGAAAAGTTGTCATCCATGTTCATTGCTTCAATCGCGCCTAATGACGGCACTTCTGCCCCCGTCGGT
>NW_015551089.1:403808-408146 GCF_001515605.1 Sinocyclocheilus anshuiensis | reverse complement strand
CGCGTGAGGAAAGTTTTCCTACGCGAAAACAAACTGGACGGAACAGTGCAGAAACCGTGACGCATAAGCCATGCACTGGTTGTATAGCGTGGTGGTGTCTTTCGTTTGAAGGGGATGCCTTTTTGTTGGCTTTCTGCAACAAAAGTTTGACGCCAGGAACGCCATATTATTCTGTTCGACAAGAAAACGCGTCTTTCTGAGCGGAACATTTCTCGCGCTCGTCCAGAGTCGCTGTGTTCTTCTGTTATTTGTTGGTTTGGCTGGAGGATCCGTTCCTCATCGTGTAGTTTGGGGGACAGGGGGGTGGGTTGGATATCTATATTTTTCACTTTTCCTTCATGGCCTCCTCCAGGATGTATCTTCTTATGAAATGCATGCTGATTTTCCAACTTGTGGGGTTGATCGCGAAGAACAGTAGGGCGCTCATTTGTTTGCCCTGTGATAAGTCCAAATGCGAGGAGCCCAAGCACTGTACGGGTACCGTGGTGTTGGGGATCTGCGGCTGCTGCTCGGTTTGTGCCAAGCAGAAGAACGAGAGCTGCGGCGGCGTTTACGGTCTGTACGGGACCTGCGACCGCGGACTCCGGTGCGTGATCAGACCCCCGTTAAACGGCGGCTCCATCACGCAGTACGAGGTTGGAGTTTGTGAAGGTCTGTATACATATTTAATTTACTCTTTGAAAAGTTGTCTTCTGTGTTCATTGCTTTAATCGCGCCTAATGAAGGTGAAAGGAATTAAATAAATCACATCATTTCTGCCTCCGTCTTTATTTATTAGGGAAACCAAAGCGGATGTGTTCTGGCAAGCCATTTTAACACTTTATTTCATAAAGCTAACTAATCATTTAGTTATTTTAATTAGATGTAAGAATATGTATTCAAACATTATCTAGTCAACTAAATGCAAGACCTAGAAATTAGGCTATTTCATATTAGTGCTAGTCATATCGCAATAGTGGCAAATAACAAATATTTATCTCTGAATTCTGGAAATTTTTGGTTCAGATATGAACCTCTTCTATTCACTAGTAGTAGAATAATCTATTATAGTTACCTAGCAGACATTTAAGATTTACCAGTTATTATTTATTAGATGCTAGTACCTATTTGTGTGACACCAGAATATATCCCAATTACTCACCAGTAACATTTATCCCACTAGTTACAATCCTTACTAGTAAGATTACAATGTAATTTCAACTGTGTATTCCAATTGTAACCAGTTAGAATAAACGTTCTATCACCTAATTAATAGTTACTAATAAAATGTAATAAAAAGTTGATAACCAGCAACAGTGGAATACACACTAGTTGGATATGAATAATATCTAACCACAGATCCCTATAGAACTCAATAGAAAAAAATTACCAGTAGCAATGAAATTGTTACTTGCCTCTATTGCTATTATAGTAGATCTTATATACTAGTGAAACTGAAAATGTTTACTTGTCACTATTGGAGTATTTACTTAATAGGTAGGGCTACTTGTAACAAAATAAATACTTGTTAGCTTTGGGGGGGGTGGAAAATGTTAAAGCGGCTTGCCACAGTATCTGTCCATATGGAAAGGAAAATAAAATAGTGTAAATAATACTAAATCAGCGATTCAATGAGTTGTTCATTAAGATGTTAAACTGGTTAACAGTACGGTAGCTTAGCTTTGAGAGAAGAAAAACTTCTGAACATTAGAGTCACGATTACATCTAATTTGACTAGAAATGAACCATTATCAACTCTCATTAGATATCGTAATGTGATTGTAAAGCCATTATGGAGAGGAAAGTGATGGTACTGTCTAGTACACAATAACAGATTGATTCATACATGACGGTCGTTTGGAGTGAAAGAGAGGCAAGCTCGTTAATGTGTTTGCAGCATGTCGGTTTTCCGTTTCTTTGGGGTATGGCTAACGGATTCCGTGCTGTTTTTGGACGTGGTGCCAGCCTCGCTCTTTCCGCCGAGGCTTGTTGGTTTTTGTTGGTTTTTCATCGGAATGTCTGCTATGCAACTTCACTTGTGCCTCAGCCAGTATATTTGACATCGGACCGACGAGCGACGTGCGCTAAGACCTTCAGTCATGAGGCTTTGCTTCTCAGGATGCGTTTTATTCACATCTCCTTGGTTCAGTTAATGGTGCTGTCAATCGTTTGTCTTAGCTCAGGGTTTCTCTGTGGTGGGGGGGTTAACATTCTTGTTAAACCTGGCTTAGTACATTTCATTTTGAAATGGTGTTTTAGGGTTTTATGAAGCCCTACTCAAGTGCGTGTTTTCAGTGAAACCATACGGTGATAGAAGCACGTTGTTTCGTGTCGTTGGCATTGCCTATCTGATTAAATATTCATGAGCTCTGTACTGTCAAATAAACGTTCATTCACTGTTTAGTTTCTGCGTCTGAGATAAATTAATTGGAAAACGCGTTAACTGGGGCGAAGAAAAGATTATATTGTTTGTTCAAGTAGTAGATTTTGGAGACTTAGAACAGCCAGAGCCGATTTACGTGACATTTCACAGCTGGACAATCCTGTTTAAATCTGTATTTGTCCAGTCAATGTTATTGACCTCATAAATAAGCAAATAAGAACCTAAACCCACGGTTTACAAATGTAAAAAAAGATATTCTGCAATAGTTGCTCAAAATGCAACATTTTTGAAAACTGATGTTGTTTCTATATTCACAATGATGTCAGTGTCAAATATCAGCCAATTTTTCGACCTATCACCATTTTTGAAGTCGTGTTTCTGCTGCTGAAGGAAGAATCAAAGCCATAAACCTTTACTGAATCTTTGCAGACCTCGTAAACTAATAAACCTTGTAAACAACTACCAGAATATGGTGTCATCTCATTAGGTATTTAGTAGGGATGGGCGATATGGGCTTAAAAATATATCATGATAATTTCTGATATTTATTGCGATAATGATATCAATGACGATAATTTAGGGAATCCTGTTTCTTTAAAGCAGTGATCACCAACCTTTTTAGGCCCAAGGGTGGCGCCTATGAACAGGGTTGCCAGGTTTTCGCAATAAAACTAGTCCAATCGCGTTTCGAGGAGGGTTCCACTGTAAAAATCGCATTCCGGGGGTAAAATACATGTTTTTCGGGATCTTCACATTCCAGGGACTAAATATCATGTTATTGGGGTCGCTTCAACTGTGTTCATAATTAAGATAATACATTAAAATGATATAATAAGACACACCAACTTTCAATATCAAGCAGCAAAACGAACTGTGTTGTTCAGCTAAAAATACCTAAATGGAGTGGACGCAGATGTGACCGGAAGCCAGACCCATAGAATTTACAAATGGCCGTACCCATTTTTACGACAAGAAAAATGTGGCTCATACACATGTAAAACTGTGTCGCACATGTGCTACTGTAGTACATTTAGTACGAGCCGAGTCGTACCACGCAGTGGAAAAGCGCCATTACTCAAGACTCAAGACCGATTTTTGTCGTACTGTACAGCCCTATCCAAACCTGCTCCAGATTGTAGAAGGAGCTGCTCAATTTCACGTCCGCCTTCCTTCACGTCACTCCACACAGTCGCACACAGAAATATGTCAACAACTAGACTTTATCGTTATTATCGCGGGAAGACGAATTCTTATCGTGTGGAGAATTTTTACCGGTATATCGCAAACGATAAGATATCGTTCATCCCTACTATTTAGACAGACTTCGAACAGACTGCAACATTTTCTGCATGCTTGCATGCACAATGTATCAGTCTACTTTTTCTCTGAAGAGTCCCGTCGCTTGTTAGGCCTAGTCAAAGTTGGAACACCGACTTGGTCAGAGGACATGCATTGCAATGTAACGGGTCATGTTTCAGCATGGCTGGCTATGAAAATTGAAGGTGTCTCGACTGTTTGACATGTAACTGCCGGGATGACATCTGCTGTAATTCAGCCAAGAAAACACTGCGGCATTGAGTGCCACAGCTACAGCTGTCAGATAAATGAGTCAGATGAGAGAGCGCAGCGAATGCCAGTATAGGCCATGTCCTGCTAACCTCCACCCTCACCTCCTAACAAACTAAGACCTCAGAGGGTCTTAACAGTGAATTAGTCTCTAAAGTACATCTGCTGTAGACCGTGCCTGCCATGAGACATCAAAGATTTGTACTGGCCTTTAAAGGAGTATTTCACCCCCCCCAAAAAATTCTGTCATCATTATTCACCCTCATGTCATTCCAAACCTGTATGGATTGCTTCTTTTTTTTTTCTGGGTAACACAAAAGGTGAATTTCTGAAGAATATCCTGACCGTGATTTCAATTAAATGAAAGTGATTGACAATTGGGCTGCCAGCCTTCAAAAAGCACCAGTAAA
>NW_015551089.1:399132-403682 GCF_001515605.1 Sinocyclocheilus anshuiensis | reverse complement strand
TTTTTTTTTTCTGGGTAACACAAAAGGTGAATTTCTGAAGAATATCCTGACCGTGATTTCAATTAAATTAAAGTGATTGACAATTGGGCTGTCAGCCTTCAAAAAGCACCAGTAAAGTGGCTCGTATCGGTTTTCTGAAGCTGAATAGACAAAAATTGAAGTTGTTATATACTTAATATACAAATGTCAAAGACTTTTATTATTATTATATAATAAATGTAATATAATATAATAACATATATGTGTATATATATGTATATATTATATATGTTAATATATTTAATATAAGTTATATAAGAATTACTTTTGTTTCACGGAAGAAATAAATACATTCATAAATAATGACAGAATTTTCATTTTCAGATGAACTGTTCCTTTAAATTGAGCGCCACAATCCACAGGGGTGGAGGAGAAACAACAAAAGCATGTTTCTGTTCGAACTGACTGTACACTTCACATCCAAGTCCATAAATTCCTGTGCATTCCAAAGCATGAGATTACTTTGGACAGGCTGTTTACAGTGAACACATACATTCGAGATGTCTTGAAAAAAAAATGGTCTTGAAATGCCCCACAGGCTTCTCTGGAGACGGGCTTACCAAGCACATCACATAGAACACCCAGGGGGTTTAGTGTCAGGACCTTCCAGGTGAGCTTTCCCTGGGACGTGATGTATGATGTCTTGCCTCTCTATTCAGAGAAAGCAGTCAGAGTTCCCTGTGTGAAGCTGGCTGTACTTGGAAGTAACTTTAGGCCTTATCTTAACAAGAAAAGACCTTTACACACAGCTCAAACTGTGTCAATTTCATCAGTTCAGGTGCAGTCCTAGTGTTTTACATCCACTGTTATACTTATCATCAAACTATTTTTCAAGAGACATTCCAAACTGCAAATGTCTAAAATCTATGATCAAAATCAACATGTTTTGTTGACATTCATATGTTTTCTGACGATTCTAACATATTTTACTAGTGTCAGAAAAAAAAGTTCCTTGTAAAGCACAGATTGGCCTATTTTTATCTCAAGTTCAACTTAGATGTTGATTTCTGGCTCCATACTAGGTCTTCCACTGACTGGCTTCATAAAAAATTCATAATATATATATATTATATTGACACCACATTTTTTTTACATTTATTAATTGGTGCACGATGATATTGGAGATTTGATAAATCCTTAAAGGGATAGTGGAAAATGGAAATACTGTCATCATTTACTCAACCTTGTGTCATTTTTAAACTTTATGACTTACTTTCTTCTTCAAAACAACTTTTTTTGTCCACAGTTAATCTTCAAAATGCCTTCTTTCATGTTTAGAAAATAAATAAATTAAATAAAAAATAAATAAATACATAAATAAAAGAAGGAGAAGGTCATACAGGTTTGGAACGATATGGGGGAAGGAAATGATGACAGAATTTTCATTATTGGGTGAACTATCCCTTTAAGAGCACTCTGTTAATTGTTTTCTTGAAAAAAGCATGACATTTGAAATGCACAGTAAACTCTATTTCAGACCTCAAACACTGAATCTTGAACATGGGAAACATTTTTTTTTTTTTCATCATCACTTTTTTTACTTATTCAGATAACATAGTTGGTTCTATAGCAGTTTTAAATAGAAATATTTATCCATCTTTCATATTGTATGTTATAATATGTTTATTTAAAATGTGTGTACAATTTGTTTGTAGAATTTTTACATAACTTTGTGCCTACATATTTACCTTTAGCTTTAGTTTTTTGTTTTGTTTGTTTGTTTGTTTTTAACATTGGAAATTACACGTACCTTGATCTAGTTCTGTTGTGCTGTAAGAAAATAATTTATTAATCCGTGCAGTTGACATCCTTCTCCATGACAACATGCATGGTTGAAATTTTTGACATACTCGAGCTGACCATTTATGCTGCAATATATTTACTGAAGCTTCACCTTGTCCACCCATCTGGAATTGGAGCCCTGAGCTTGACAGTTTTAATACAGCACCGGGCTCAAATCATAATCTTCCTGACTAAGAGAAAAGCAGTGGTCTTTATCATTTAAATGACTTCAGACAGGGAAGAATGGAACTTGATTATACACAATCTGTTTGCAGAGAACACCTGGAGAATGAAGCGTGCCTGCCCTTATTAATGTCATCCATACAAACCCTGGACTCTGTCTGCTAACAAAGCAGCTCCACATTGGCCGTAATCACTGTCAGACGGAGTGCTTTTTGTCTAAAGCATTCCTCTGCCAAAACGCTAAATGACCCATCTAAATAAAGGTTATGTGATTTTTGGGGAAACATAATACAATTCATGATACAAGTAAACTAAGACGGTAATCCAAGTTAGAGGAATAGGAACAGTTCCAATCATTTTAATATGTATAGATTTTTTTTATACATTTTTCCTCAATATCAGGTGGAGTTTTGTTATTAAAGATAAATAAGCAAGCCCAGCCCAGATGACAGAATAATGCATTACTTTCTATAAAAAGTAACTAAGTAAGGCAATTAGTTACTTTTTATGGAGTATAATGCATTACTTTCTATAAAAAGTAACTAAGGCAGTTAGTTACTTTTTATGGAGTATAATGCATTACTTTTAAAAGTAACTTCCCCTAACACTGCTAGCAGGTGTACTTAGAATTTGAAGAATAAATTTGATTTGATTTTTTTTTTAAAGAACATAAGGGTGGTGGTGACCTGAAAAGGTTGTATTAATTATGCTAGGATGGTTGTCAGGGTGTTGCTATTACATTGCTAGGATCTTCTGCGTGGTTACTTCTTTATGATGTTCCAAACCTTCTCCAAAAGTCCAAAGTCATGTTTCATCTGCTAAACCAAAAAGGAGATGTTCTGAAGAATGAACCAGTTGTTTTTGCAACAATTGGAGCTTCCAAACCTCAAAAAGGATGCAAAGTACTGTAAATATGTCATAATAATGTTTCACATGAAATGTGTGCTATATTCCAAGTTTTCTGAAAAACAGACTGAAATTATAGTCATTATTTATTGATATTCTTCCCCTCCAGTGAGCTATTAACTGATGGATCATTGACTCAGTGAATTGAACAAACTCGATATATGGATCAGGTGACCGTTTTGAAGCTCTAGTCCCCATTCTTTGTAATTGCACGGAATAAAAGACCAGAACAGTAATATAGGTTTGGAATAACTTGGTGAGGGTGAGTAAATTATGATAGAATTTTTGGGTGAACTACTAGAGATCTAAATCAGGTGACTATTTTGAAGCTTTAGTCCCTATTCTTTGTGGAATAAAAGTCATTTATGCTTTCATTTTTCCTTAATCCCTCCCTGTTGTAGCTTGTATTATTGTAAATGATGTCTGAAACTTTGTATTATGAGCGTTTGGATTAACATGGTGAGGGTAAATAAACGGTGACAAAATTTTTGTTTGAAATATTTCTTCAAAGCAGAGCATTGCTGCCAGTGCATGTTTTTGCCTATGTTTTTCTTCTTTTTCACAAAAAGGGACGGCGCAAGCAGGCTGAAATTTGTTGAGAGAAACCGCATGTCTGGTGTAGTCAATGAAGACAAGCGGAAATATGTACCCCCTCCCAGCCTCCCTGTCACAGACTTCCCTGAAGTCTCTCTTCTGCTCCTCAGAGTACTAAGTGTCCTCAGGGGGTGCTGCAGAGGGGCCGGCGGGACATTTCAGGGTTATAACTCAGAGGCTGAAGAGTTGGTGTCTCAAGGGGGTCCGTGTCTGAACAATGAACAGAGGACCGATTTTAGTCATTTTTGCAAAAAAAACAAAAGTCCTCTTTTGCTGAAGTCACCTCTGAATTGGCTTTGCAGCCCATTTACTTTTATAATGTAACATATTTATGAGTGAACTGGGATATTCAATGAGGAAAAAAGGAGCAGGAATTCACTGGATTGTGAAAGTGGGCATTACGTAGCCAAATAGAGTCAACTCTAAACCTAATAACTATTTCTGCCCAATCTCATGAGAAAACGTAGTTATTTTACATGGTGGCAATTTGTTATGAATTTGTACAATGTGACGCGTCCGAAAATTTGAGAAAAAAAATGTAAGCATAAAATTAATTTCATAATCCCACGCTAAATCGAACTGTTATTGGGGTGTAAGCATATCATTACAAAAAAATTATAAAAAATGTACAAGATTATACGAATTCATTAGCCACCGATTTGCCAAAATGTAAAATTGTTACGAATTGAGAGTGTGTTGCCTATTTTTACTTGTTGTTTCCCATTATCCAGTAGAATGAATGGCATACATTTTACTTTTATTTATACATTTATTTTATATTATGAAATAATACATAATTTGTTAGACATTATTTTAGTGTCTTCTAATAAATGTCAGTATTTTTTGCCTTTTTTTTTTAAGTGTGCTGATGAATCGTCCACAATAACACCAGGAATACGTATTAAATAAATACTTAAAGACACAATATGTAAGTTTTCGCCGCTAGAGGGCGCGTATTCAAAACAAACAACCGAAACAAAGGCGTAGTTTGATGACGCCGTGACTGAGTGTGGAATCATGGGAGTTGTCGTCTTCATCCCCACAGC
>NW_015551089.1:396520-399042 GCF_001515605.1 Sinocyclocheilus anshuiensis | reverse complement strand
CGCTTCCGCTGCTTCCGGTCGTGCGTATGTGTGGTAAAGCAGCGCTGTTTTATCATACTAGATACATTTGAAAGTTCTGTTATAATGCTACTCTCTGCAGTCGTCACCTGTCTAATAAAATGCATAACATATTAAGGCGTCTTTGGTGTTTCCATGTTTTCTAAAAAACAAAACCAGAAATCGAGGGGTTATGACGTCATTGGCAGGCGACATAATGACACTATGGACACGGTCCATATCACTAGTTAAAATAGCTTATTTCTCTGGATTTAAACATTCTTCGAAACATTTGGGATAATGTAAGTATACAAGTCAGCAAAATATATAACACTGTTCTAGTGGTTTTTGGATATTTTAATTAAAAAATCTTACATATTGTGCCTTTAATTCTGATGCAATGTTGATTTTATTGCCAGATTTGAAATATTAATAGCTTTTCTGATTTATTATGAGCATATTTGTTTTCCTGTCTTCGGTTTCTTGTATTAGTCGTAGAGTAGCATTTAACGACTTGGGCGTTAAAAATGCTGTCTTTTTCCGACAGAGTAATTAATTGGTTTGGTTGCAAATTAGCAAGCATCTCTTGCTTCAGGAAGGACTCCTGCCTTGATAACAACTAGGTGCCACTGCAAAGTACAGCAGGAAGGCCATGTATCAGCTAGCAGAGGACGAGCAGCGATTTGATATCATGCCTTAATATCAGCAAAACAACACTTTTCACTGTGTTTGTTTATGAAGAACCGCTGTGTTGAATGTAGGCTCATTTTATCCCTCCAGTTTTTGTAATAAGCTTTTTTGTGAGGTTGTTTTAGCCGCCTCTTCGTCTACTAGACAGTCTATATTAGTTAATGTGAGAGGATGGTGTTTTCTCTCAGTACGAGGTTTTAATACAAATACTGAGTTGAATGGAATTCCTAAGAGAATGTAATAAGAGCAGTCACACTTTCTAAAACTGTTATTGTTATAACACATCTCTGACCACATTAATCTGTTGCATGCTTCAAACAGAGTGTGAAAATATTTTAAAGTTGGCATGAAGTGGAAATTCACCATCTATTTTCTTAATGTTTAATTTTTTGAGCTCATAATTTAATCAAAATATCACAACTCATCCTTCCAGTGAAACGACAGACTTCTCTCTTGTGACGTACTGTATTTGTCGGTCTTCACCAATCATTTTAGTCTGTTTAAAGGGACGAGGCCGCTGAACGAGCGCGACACACGGCTCGAAAGCAGCGGAGCTTTTATTATGCCACAGTCGACTACTTCCGCTCCTTCCGGTCGTGAGTATGTGTGGTAAAGCAGCGCTGTTTTATCATACTAGATACATTTGAAAGTTCTGTTATAATGCTACTCTCTGCAGTCGTCACCTGTCTAATAAAATGCATAACATATTAAGGCGTCTTTGGTGTTTCCATGTTTTCTAAAAAACAAAACCAGAAATCGAGGGGTTATGACGTCATTGGCAGGCGACATAATGACACTATGGACACGGTCCATATCACTAGTTAAAATAGCTTATTTCTCTGGATTTAAACATTCTTCGAAACATTTGGGATAATGTAAGTATACAAGTCAGCAAAATATATAACACTGTTCTAGTGGTTTTTGGATATTTTAATTAAAAAATCTTACATATTGTGCCTTTAATTCTGATGCAATGTTGATTTTATTGCCAGATTTGAAATATTAATAGCTTTTCTGATTTATTATGAGCATATTTGTTTTCCTGTCTTCGGTTTCTTGTATTAGTCGTAGAGTAGCATTTAACGACTTGGGCGTTAAAAATGCTGTCTTTTTCCGACAGAGTAATTAATTGGTTTGGTTGCAAATTAGCAAGCATCTCTTGCTTCAGGAAGGACTCCTGCCTTGATAACAACTAGGTGCCACTGCAAAGTACAGCAGGAAGGCCATGTATCAGCTAGCAGAGGACGAGCAGCGATTTGATATCATGCCTTAATATCAGCAAAACAACACTTTTCACTGTGTTTGTTTATGAAGAACCGCTGTGTTGAATGTAGGCTCATTTTATCCCTCCAGTTTTTGTAATAAGCTTTTTTGTGAGGTTGTTTTAGCCGCCTCTTCGTCTACCAGACAGTCTATATTAGTTAATGTGAGAGGATGGTGTTTTCTCTCAGTATGAGGTTTTAATACAAATACTGAGTTGAATGGAATTCCTAAGAGAATGTAATAAGAGCAGTCACACTTTCTAAAACTGTTATTGTTATAACACATCTCTGACCACATTAATCTGTTGCATGCTTCAAACAGAGTGTGAAAATATTTTAAAGTTGGCATGAAGTGGAAATTCACCGTCTATTTTCTTAATGTTTAATTTTTTGAGCTCGTAATTTAATCAAAATATCACAACTCATCCTTCCAGTGAAACGACAGACTTCTCTCTTGTGACGTACTGTATTTGTCGGTCTTCACCAATCATTTTAGTCTGTTTAAAGGGGTCATGATGTTGCTAAAAAGAACATTATTTGGTGTATTTGGTGTAATGAAATGTGTTTATGCGG
>NW_015551089.1:388068-394932 GCF_001515605.1 Sinocyclocheilus anshuiensis | reverse complement strand
TAGGTAAGCGTGGTTGACTCTTAACTTTTATAAAGAATATCTCTTTGGATTTGAGACTTTAGTCTTTGCAACTTTACTGATCTTCTTTATGCACCAAGAGCTTGTAACACTCCAAAGAGAAAGGAAAAATTGAAATCGCATAATATGACCCCTTTAAATCCTGCCCTTATTTCACATACGACCCCAAGCTTGTAATTCAGATCTGCCTTCATGTAATGAGCAATTAATAAATTAAATCAAGCCCCTGCATTACATTTTATTTTCTTTTTCGATAACCTATGTGCTCAGATGTACGTCATGATACAGAAATAATAAAAATGGTAACACTTTAGATTAAGGAACCCATGTTTGCTATTAACTAAGATTTTCCCCTCAATAAGCTCCTAATTGGCTGCTTATTAATAGTAGGGTAGTTGTTAAGTTTAAGTATTGGGTTGAGTTAAGGGATCTAGAATATGGTTATGCAGAATAAGGCATTAATATATGACTAATAATTACTAATAAACAGCTAATAAGCTAGTAATATGCATGCTAATAAGCAACTAGTTAATATAGTGAGAATTGGTCCTTAAAGTGTTTTCAAAAAAATCTGTCGCTACTTCCATTACATCACGACTTTAAAGGGTTTTTTGTCTGGTTTTAGTGAATGTAAAGTCTCTAAGATGGTTCTTACAGTTTTAGATTTGTGACTACAGTATAGTAATCCTGCTGTAAAGTTGTGTCCGACTGATTGTATTTTCAAAACATACATTGACGCCTCCACAATGTTGTAATTTCCAGTGGGAAACTGTTTTATTGAGCTCAGATTTTCTTTGTTGAGTTTTGGAGGTGTGTCAATTAAATTTGATAGGGGCAAATTAGTCATGATTTAAGTTGTTATTGTCAATTTTTGTTCTATAATTACAGTGTAGGTTTATCAACTTAGCATAATAACTGACTGTGATGAATTATATTAAAATTATTGAATATAGAAAAAAATCGTGAAAATCGTTTGGTCGTGTATGGAAAAACTGAAGCCTCAAATGGCGTTTTTTTTTTAAACTGAATCTGCTTTAAAATGAAAACATCAGTGATAAGCTTACATTTATTATGGAAATACAACAAACAATATTGTTGTAATGTCTGTTTAATGACTTAGTAATGTCTATTTAATGATTTGCTCATCTGCCACAATAGTAACTTTTAATTATCTTCATTTGTGGGCTTTTCTTAGTAAATACTATGATTTAATTTGATTAATTAATGAGCATATCATGTAATTAATGTGATTAACATTTTAATTGATTGGCACCTGTAGTATGCATTTTGCGTACTGAATAATGCTAAATACTGCTCATGTAGCTAGTTTATGCACTGACTTGGCTTGGCATTTCTCAACATCATTGTGCATGGCAGCATAAGAATGATAAAATACATAGTTAACCCATCAATTACATATATTATGCATATTTGCACTTCATTTTGTTGCATTAGCACTAAAAACATTGTGTTTCTCAGAAAGTAAAAAAGAGAGAAATATGAGTGTTAGTTTTTCTCTGACTGAAATCACTTGAATGCACATCACGTCGTAATTATGATTTCTGAACTCGTAAGTGGGAACTTCCCAGGAGGTCTTCAAGGCGATGCTGTCTGTGAGCACGCCAGGCTCAAACCCGGTGTGTGGTTCAGACCGCCGCGACGTGTTTATCATTTGGCAGGAGACTCAACCCTCCACGCCCAGCTAAATGACCCAGAGCTGGTCCGGAGAGCCATGCTTAGTTACTGAAGAATCAGCTGTTGACAGCAGCTATTTGGGGACTTCACCCCTGTGGCTTTGGTGAAAACAACAAGCGCAGGGGCTTTGGAACATCAGCTTCCAGTCCTTGATTGTTAGGAGATCACAAGCTTACACATACTCACAGTCCCCTATAGACAGGCATAGTGATAGGCTTGTGTTCTTTCAGCCCACGGTATGGGTGTTGTGCCGTACAGCTGTAATCACACCCATCATATCCAGATGACCAAAACACTGGGTCACAAGTGTGCAGCTATGCACCAGTAGCTAAACACGACTGACCCTACAACAAACAGAGACGGGGTGGGTGAGAGGAGTGTTTTTCCATGACTTGTTTATCCACAGAGTATTTAAAGTGACACACCCAGGGGCTGAGAAGTTATGGATTCAAAACAAAGTCATTTTGTAGATTATGTAGTCTAATTTTTGCTAAATCAAATTGTAGGTTGCTCTGCAGTACGAGGCAGGTTTCTGCAGAAACGGTTCTGACTCAACAGCCAAATTGCTCATAGATGCGCAAGGCCCGTTATTTATTGGCAAGCAGGCAGCATTCCTCAGAGACCGAAAGACACAAATTACATGCATGCAGATGCAAATGCATCTGCATGCATACGCTGGTGCTTAGTATGCACTGGGGAGGTGGATGTATATGGAAATAAATCAGTGTTTTGGACTGATTCATTGAAACACAACTCAGTTGTCATTTATCTTACTGAGGTCTGGCATAGAAAATTAATGGCCTTAAGAAATGTAATAAAATAATTATCATAGTGTTTTTTATGTATAAGTATTAATTTAAATTATTTATCACATTTAAATATTTAAAATGGTTTATATATATAGATAATTAAATAAATAAATAATATTTAAAATATTATAGATTATAATATATAATAATATAGTATATTTTTATAGTACAATATTTAATAATGGGTTTCTGTTTAAATACACTTTAAAATATAATTTATTCCTTATAGCCATTACTCCAGTCTTCAGTGTCACATGATCCTTCAGAAATCATTCTAATATGCTGATTTATTATCAATGTTGGAAAATTTGTGCTGCTTAATATTTTTTTGGAACCTGTCATACTCTTTTCAGAATTCTTTGGTAAATAAAAAGAACAGCATATATATATAGTTTTATTAATTTTTTTTTTTTTTTTTATATTCAATATATCAGCTAGCCCTGGTATGCACCCATCTTGAGTGTATTCATCCATCCTAAGCACACAAACATGGGTGTGCGCCGATAAGGTGAACACACAGTGGGCTGAAATACCAGTGCTTGTATCAGCAATGTGTGTTTGCACTGCAAATAAGACTTCATAATGTTGCTGGCAGATAGAAGCATCTTTAGGGTTGGGGTCATTCTTATTTTGAAAATGTGCTGCTCTCTGCCACCATTTACCTATCGTGTAAGTCGTGAGAGGCTAGGAACGTAGGAACTGCATAATCCTTTATAACAAGACTACATTTCTCTCTTATTTCTGAGTTCTACGATTCCCCTTGGACCTCAAAAGCACATGTAATTGTCCATGTGCTCCTCTTTAGCATTCAGTAACCCGCAGTTTTAATGATACTGTGAAAATGTATCGTGATGATTCTGAATTTTAAAATCTGGTTACTGTGTTTGATCTGGTAATTTATTATTATGAATTTCTGTTTCTGTGGCATCTTCATTGATATGTGTCTCTTTCATTTTCGCTCAGATGAAAACTGGGATGACGGCCAGCTCCTGGGCTTTGAGCCATGCAATGAAAACCTGGTTACGGGCTGTAACATAATTGATGGGAAGTGTGAATGTGACAGTGTACGAACATGCAACAACCCATTTGAGTTCGCTAGCCAGGAAGCCTGTCAGACAGCCCTGCAGAAGATTGAAGGTACCTCTTATTTCTCCATTCTTATTATTTTTCTCTCTCTGTCTACTTCTAACGTAAAAATTGTACCTGTATGCGCATATCTTTGTGCAGTAGTCATAATGTCATCATGTTGTTTAATGCGTCCTAGATGGGTTTCATCTTTAAAATATGTTTGAACTCTCGATAGCTTGATTTTGTGAGCATACTTGAAAACAGGTTTTATAATGAGTTCCTGTACAATTGTTGCAAAGTAAAACTTGCAACTACTCAATACTCATGAGTACTTTTAAATAGGCTACTCTTTTACTCTTACTCAAGTAGTTTTTTGGACAAGTACTTTTACTCTACTCACACTACATTTTTTGGAAAGTAATGGTACTTTTACTTGAGTATATATTTTCAGTACTCTTTCCACCACTGCATATTATTAAATATATCACAAATTTTATGTGTTCTTCTGCCATTCATTCTTCTTAATTATCTATAATTAGCTTCACTAACAAGCTTCCTCATTAGTTTTGAGAGAATCCAAAAATAATCAATCTAAGTGTTAATTTTTGGCATCATTGAAGGGATGATTTAACCTGTGAACTAATTTAAATGAATGCATATTAATAAAACTGGGAATGTCAGCAACAGTCAATGCAGTTTCATTGTTTTGTGCAAATGTGCAGTAGGTTATTTCCCAAGCTATTGTTGTGTCTTAGTTCAAACTTCACCTTAAGTAAAAACCCCAAACAAATACTTGTTTCACGAAAAAGTTTTGCCTTTTTTTGTGACAGAACGCTCCGGTTAGTAATGTAACCTCGGTTCCCTGAGATAATGGAACGAGTGTTTCGTTTAACACGCTTACGGGCAAATTCCTGTTTACTCTGATACTGAAGCCTGATTTGTTCACATTCATATAACTGCACGAACAAATGGCGCCAAAAGGGGAGGTGCCGACTGATATAAGTCAGCTCAGAGCGCCATTCGTCAGAATCTTTCGACTGTCAGCGACAGCCATCAACTCGCATGCAGTCTTACAGCACAGCAGCTTATGCAACGCTTGTTCACTTATCTCAGAGAACCGAGGTTATGCTAGTTGCCAGAGCATTCCCTATCAAATAGTCTCTCCCGTTGTGTTTAACACGCTTATGGGGAACGCATCCAATAGCGCCGTGCTATAAGCAAATGCAAAACTAAGCCGCTCTGCAAGCCCAGCCCCAGAGCGCCTGTAATGAGGACTCCTAAAAAGCCTTAGGGACATAGCCGTGTCTTGGTTTGAGGACAACTGATTGACAGTGCTTGCAGGTCACCTACTCGCTTGACCGATGATAACTCCAAAAGGGCAGTCTTGAGCTACAGGTGCCGCAAGTCAGCCGACTGGAGCGGCTCAAAGGAAGGGCCCCATAGGGCCCTGAGGAATACAGAAAAGTCCCAGGTCAGCACAGTATGAGGATGATTCAGTCTCCGAGCTCCCTTCAGAAACTTAACGACAAGGTCGTTTTTTTGCCGACTGACTGGTCAGCCATGAGAGCATGATTCGCCGCAATGGCTGCCACATATACTTTGAGTGTGGAAGGGGTGCACCCCTAATCCAACTGCTCTTGCAGAAAGGTTAACATGGATGACACGTCACTGGAGGATGGGTCTTTGTTCTTTGCTGCACACCAGTCAGAAAAGACTGACAATTTAAGGGCATAGAGGCGTCTCGTAGACGGGGCTCTAACCTCCAAAATGGTATCCTCCAAACGCAAACGTTGCTCCAGGTTTGACCAGGAGCCAAACTCCAGTCTGTCCTCGTACAGTGCTCCCCAAACCGAGTTCCACTTTCCTTCTGGAGGTCAGTTCCAACTGGACGCCTGACTGAAACAGGCGAGAAGTTTTCCAAGAGGCCACAGCTTTGATGCAGCGGTGGGTTACCCTGAGATAAAAACAGGTGCCAAGAGTGGGATGGTACATGGGCTTTGAGTCAATATTGGAGGGGCCACATGTGAAACAGGCCCAGAGGAATCACAGAAGAAGCGGTTGACACCAGTCCGAGCATCATCTGAAAAAACTCTGAGGGGACGTGAAGTCCTGAGTTTGAATGACGTCACTAGCCACTGAATTGTCAGGGAGCGTTCCGGCGTAACCAATGCCCGCATATGGGCTGAATCAATAACGGTCCCCAGGAAGACGACTCGCTGGCTGGGAAACAGACAGCTCTTGGCTAAAGTGATGTTTAGCCCAAGCCGCTCCAAATTGCCGAGTAACAGCGACCTGTGAACGATGAGTTCCTGTTGCGATCTGGCTAACATAGGGCTGTCGCGGTGAAGGAATTTCCCTTGCGGTAATTTTGAGTGGCTCAATAGCTCGATATGTGGTATTATCGCCATATATATATATATAATGTGGTATTATTTCCATCTATACAGAAGAGAATCACAAAATAACAGTCCACATAACAGAACATTAACATGACAATAAGATTGTTAGGCTATTGTTAGCCTATATGTATAACAGTTAGTTCTGATCCTCGAATCTGACTGGACAAGAGACTTTCTATTGATATTTCCACCTGCACGCGTTCTAGACGGGCTGTTAGTCAGTGCAGTTAGATTGTTGCGCCACAACGTAGAAGCAAGGGATTGTCTTTGAGTGAGTCTTTAAACCGTTCATTCAACTACACGTTCAAAAACGCTGATTCATTCATCTGTTGTTGCATTCCTCTGCGGTTTGCTCATCAATAGCGTGGTATTGCGGTTAGCGCGACAGCCCTAGGCTAACACAAGCCAATCGTCGAGGCAATTCATAATGCAGATTCCCATCTGTCTGAATTGCAGGACTGTATATTGCTAAGCCACCCCCTTGAACGCAAATCTCAAGAAAAGTCTGTGATGAGGGGTTATCTGTATGCGAAAGTAAGCGTCATTCAGATCCACCGATAAAATCCAGTCTCTGGGGCATATCTGTGTGAGGATCTGTTTCAAAGTCAGCATCCTGAACGGCCGTTTCATAAGCGTGCGGTTCAGATGCCTGAGATCGAGAATGGGCCTGAGCCTGCTATCTTTTTTGATAATAAGGAAGTAGCGGCTTTGAAAGCCTGACTCAATGTTCGCTAGAGCAGGGGTCTCCAACCTTTTTTACACCACGGACCGGTTACGTTTGGAAAATATTCTCACGGACCAGCTGGATGGGGGGATATATACAGTGGGTACGGAAAGTATTCAGACCCCCTTAAATTTTTCACTCTTTGTTATAT
>NW_015551089.1:366306-387946 GCF_001515605.1 Sinocyclocheilus anshuiensis | reverse complement strand
TAGATCAAAAGGGTGCTTCTACTAAATACTGAGCAAAGGGTCTGAATACTTAGGACCATGTGATATTTCAGTTTTTCTTTTTTAATAAATCTGCAAAAATGTCAACGATTCTGTGTTTTTCTGTCAATGTGGGGTGCTGTGTGTACATTAATGAGGAAAAAAAATTAACTTAAATGATTTTAGCAAATGGCTGCAATATAACAAAGAGTGAAAAATTTAAGGGGGTCTGAATACTTTCCGTACCCACTGTATATATATAGTATTATAATAGCATTATATATTCTGGTGGTGGTTCAATGCATTATATTGTGAGTTTTTTGAGTCACAGATCGGACTATTTTTTTCGGATAAGATAGAAAAAAAATATTTAAAGCATAGAGAATGACAATGCCGTGAAGGGTTTTTGACATAGGCTATGTTTATGTGTATGTATACGCAGCTTGGTATTTCCGCGCTATCTGAAACACGTCTCTTGTGCGCGCTTTGATTGTGTGCGAGAACAGCGTAACGAAGTTACAGCGTAACAGAGTAACGAATTGAGCTCTCTTTTGTTTCTTCTTCTTGTGGTTTAAAATTGCTTGTATGTGCAAATTAATCTGTGAATCACGTGCGTGCCCAACAGTAGGGTCTCATCCGTACGTATTACGGATCAACTGCGATCTGTTTAACTCCTGATATGTGACAGATCAGAGCAATCTTTCATTTACTTATTTAACATGAAATTGTCAAATTGCTACTCCATATCAATCGCATACAAAGAAAATACAGAATAATTAGAACAATCATTAACATAAATAAATAACAGAGTGTCATATCTATACACATTTTTCCCAGAACGTTCTTGCGACCCGGTAGCAATTCTTCCACGGCCCGGTAGTGGGTCGCGACCCGGTGGTTGGAGACCTCTGCGCTAGAGGAACCATTTCCACGGCTCCTTTTGCAAACAGAGTTTGTACTTCGGACTGGAAAATATGAGCATCGTTGTCTTGTACCTAAGTTTGAATAATACCTCTGAAGCAAGGCAGCCTGCGAGATGATTTGGAGTGTGAAACCTCATTCTATGAAGCTGGAGCGCTTAAGCAGGAAGTGGTGCATGCCTGTGACAACTTCTGAGATGCAGTGAAGAGCTTGCAAATCCGCCAGGCAGATTGCGGCAGAGGTGTGCAGCAACTGCCACTTCCCAAGGGGGGAGCTTGCCATACCCTTTACTTCAGCACCATCAACAGAGGTGAGGCGGCAGACTTAGAAGAGTGCATGCATGCCGAGTTCTTCGTGAACTTCCAGGAAAAATGGCACCATCTCAGACAGGTTTGATGACGACAGCCCAGCGGGCATCGTTCGTCTAAACGGCTGTGGGCAGACTCTTCCGGAGCCGACCCTTCTAAGCTGAGATTCTCCACAGCCTGGTTAGGATGCAAATCCATTCGCTCTCAATGCTGGCCCATGATAATTCATTGGGGAGAAGGGTGTCAGGATTCTCTCTGGAGCATGCCCAATCCTCCAGTCTTAAGCTTTCAGTGATATGGAATCATCAGTGACAGCATTCTCCTCTGATCCACCTAAAAAGATCAAACCGCTCGTTGCAGACGAGGGGTGCATATCCTCATGTGTAAAACACTGGCGGATCAAAGTGATGTGAGGAGAATGAAACATGCATGACCTGTGCCGGCATGAGATCACTCAAGCCTGGTTGCTCAGCCCCGTGACTCCACTGTTTCATCCTCCAATGCAGCTGGGAGGGAAGAAACGAGAGAGCGGGAGGGCCGAACCGCTTATTTGTGAGCGAAGCAGGGCGAGACTCATGCTCTCGCAGTGAGAGCAGTCTTCCTATGCCAGGCTCTTCTATGGCAAGCAGCAGGCTGAGCTTCTTGCTTTGGCTTCTTTCTTCAGAGTCCAGCGTGGAGATGATCTTCATCGCTGAGGAATAAAAATTCTGACAAATGGCACTCTCAGCCGACTTAGCACGTTACACGAACATGAACAAATCAGGCTTCAGTATCAGAGTAAACAGGAGTTTCCCCATAACCCCTTATTTACACTGCACGTGTCTGCGGATTGTTACGGCTCAGACAAGGCCACCGGAGCTGATCGCGGCCACTCTAGTCAATGCTTGTGTTTACACCAGCCGTGCCGCAGCATGTTTCAGAAGCATCTCTCCACACCTCTTCACTAAAGGATTTTGACGGACACCACATCCAAGCCGCACAGTAAATACAAAACTGTACAATACTGTCAATTTCAAAATAAACACCCTGTGCATCTTATTCCACAACACTATATCTTCGCCAGGAGGCCAGAAATGGTATGTGAAATATAGAGAAAAGATAGTTGAGGATGTATTTTAGATGACTATACACAGCTATATATCTTTTATCCTTGTCATTCATAACTGGACTTTTAAGTGTATTAACTTTGTAGTCTACAGCAGAACAAAGTAGGACATAGCAATAAACACAGCAATAAACAGAATTAAACCGGACAAAACAAACATTTAGACAACTTACCCATGTTAGAACACAAAAAATCAAGAAAAACAACGTCGGACAGGCAAATCATGTGGTCTTGCGAATCCTGTCGCTTTACTTCTGAAATGCTGAGCAGAACAAAACCTTGTCAGAGCCGTAATGCGCCGCAGACGCATGCAGTGTAAATAAGGGGTAAGCATGTTAAACACAACAGGAGAGATCATTCGATAGGTAAGCATATTTTCTGCCTTTCCTAAGTGACTGCATAACAACGTGTTCGAAACCCCCGGAGCCGTGTTTTTTGTTTTTTTTTGCATGGTTGTTTGTTCTAATTCCCTTTCTTTTTAAAAGGCTGGGGTAGCAAAAGAGGCAATTTGCTTATATGATTAAACAAACAAACAAAAGGCTGATAAGGCTACTTTTAGAGCTATCAGAATGCAAATGTTGTGTTGAAAAATGCGGTCCCTGATGGATACTTGCTTGCATTCTCTGAGCCTGCCTGTGTGTTGAGTCTGAGCTGGTGGCACACTGGCAATTAAACATAAAAATACATGCTTGTTATCACAAGGGTCCTAGCAACGGGTGCAGGGCCTTGTTGTTTTATTGCGGCAGGTGTGCTTTTCGTCATCCCTGAAGCAGGCGGTGGCTATTTTTGAAGGTTTACCCCGTTTTGTTTTACTAATAGGTGCTTGTCATGTTGTTTTGACTAGTGCTTCAGAGTTGTTGCAGTTGTCACTTGTTTATTGTGATGTTGTGTCTAGTCTGGGATGTTGTATTGCTTGTCTATTTGTAGAGTTGTCAATTTGCTTGAAATGTTTTGTCTAATAGATACTTAATTCTCTTGTTGTGTAGCTCACTGTTGTTGTCTATCATTTTAATGTCTTTGTCCCTTTACAGTGTTTAATTAGTTGTTCCAAGCTGATAAAAACGGCAAATAATCTCAGACTTACACTGAGCAAAACCCTGCTGAAAAAATATCAAAGAGAGTTGAAGGTGGGTTCTTTTGACTTGGACCACCCTGGCAACACACTAACAACCACAGAAATGCAACCCCTTGCTCATTGGAAAAACCTGCCTGTGGCAAACTTTCAGCAAATGATATTACATTGCTCATTGCAAGTTTTAATGTGAAATGTCCAGAAAGTGTCACTAAAAATGTGTTAAATTCTTCCTGAAAGAGATGAACGTGAAAGTTCAGTGCTGTACCAGGTGCGCTACCAAGCAATTTTACTACGCTAGAAAAGCAATATACATGAAGCTAGTTATGTCATGCAAAATGTATTAGTTTACAAATCATGCACTATGGTAAAAGTGTTTTGAGGTCATAACATAGTATGTGCAAGGAACCGTGGAAAAAATGTTTTTCTTAATCAATAATCTGCCTCATAATAATAATGTGGAAAAAGGAATAAAAGTTGTTGGTATTTTACTGCCAATAATGTGCATTGTAGCTTGAAACTTTAGTGAATTTTATGTATAGGTATGTATTTGCTCAAATGTAGATAGAGGTATGTTTTTCCCAATAAGCCTATGTTGCAGAAATGGCCAAAAAACTACTTGGAACATCTTTGCAACAGTTAAATTTGCACAGGCAAACAGCACTCACAATTTTTCTTATTTATATATATATATATATATTATATTTGTTTTAGTGTTTTTAGTGCTTCGTATCTGAAGATTTGTCCGTTTTAATGCAATTATGGGAGTCAAAAATAATTTGTTTTGCTCATGCTAGTCCAATAAAATAAGTTTTTACAGAGTGTGTAGAGACACTACCCACCTAAATGGTGTACATAATACACTTTTTGTTGCTTGAGAACGTAATGCATTTTCTGGCTGTTGCGTAAAGTTGTTTTTCCTCCAATCTCCTCATACATCTGTTTGCGTTCAGTGCCATGAGGAGCGTGGGCCAAAGCACATGTTTTGCAGTGTTGTAATGGTATGCGCGCAGCAGTTATCATTTGCATAAGAAAAACATAACTGTTGTGATTCATCAACCTGGCCATCTTTTGTGTCTACTGTAGAGTCAGCAGACATTGTAAGATTTTATTGATTTTACATTAAACAATTGCTTCTGTCACACAGAAGTGGAGTCTTCGCTGTAATATGATTAAATTATCTCGTACTTCATGTTCCGCTGTTCTCTTTGCACTGCTGGTGAAGGGAAGACGAAGTGTATTTAAACAACTGCACGTGCAACCAAATCAGAATCACCTGAAATATGGGCTTATTCTTCGAGGTCATTCACCCTATTCAGCCCGATGGAAAAACGTCCTTCCTCACAAGGGAATGTTTTGTGTTTACGGGATGGTGACAGACACAAGGGCGAACGCTGAATAGATAAGTGCTATTGATATTATCAGTAGCGCATCGCAACAGGCGCTATTTTGAACCGTGCTTTGACCTCTTGGATTTCTTCAGTACTGTGAGGAGTGGGGTCTTTTGAAAGAACGGTAAAGATTGATAATGCCGTCACAGTGTCCTCTTCAAGGTTCTCTAATGACATCCATATTCTCTGCTACCGTTGGTACTACAGGAAATCAATCTCCAATTAAACCATAATAATATGTTGACCTTTGGTGTCTAAGTAGATTTTCTCTCTGGGTAAAAAAAATATTCCAGATCAGTAAATCATCCCCAGACCTGATGGAAAAATAGTAATTAGAGTATAGTTACAAGCCGAGGTCTCTATACGTTACTGCCGCGTTACATTGCTGACAGAATGCAGTGATTTATAATCTAGAGATTGCAAAAAGGATGTAGCACACGCACTGTCGAGACAAGTGCCAGTGGATTAGACCTGCTCCCGCGAGACCCGACGCAACAGAGCGCTGCGCGGGACAAGATGTGCGAGTGCTGCTGCGGGTGGGTAGACACTCGTGTGTGTGCGGGATGCGGGAGAATAAACACTATAACACGTGTTTGCAGCATTGAGCAATACAGTGCTGAAATTTGCGTGCTCATGAATCCTCTCATTATAACACACGAATTGTAGACATTATGAAACATTCATTATGCATATATTTTTTTTAGTTATAACAGAGATTTGTGAGATTGCGATGAACTGAGATGTATTTTAGAGATTATAAATGCAGCGCTAAAACCATGCACGCAGCAGCCGCTTGCTTTAGTTAAAAATAACAGTGTTCTGTGAATGTTGATGCTTTAATAGCAAATATTTATCAGGAGCGTGTATGCTGGGATTTCATAAATTTCATGGAGAAAAAAGTAACGTAACTAGTAATGTAACTAATTACTAATTACTTTTGAAATAAAGTAATCAGAAGAGTACTTTTAAAAGTAGTAATCAGTAATCAGTAATTTGATTACATTTTCAGAGTAACTTGCCTAACACTGTTCACATGTATTTGTAGCAGAGAGATATTTCTTCAAAATTCTTTCAAAGTTTTGAAGAAACACAGATGGGAAAATGGTCTAAGTGCTTGTTTCAGGGTGTCAAGCACTTGTTTTAACGGCAGAGAGCTTTCGACCATCAAACTTACAGGCTTCTGTGGATCAACCGAGACTTCTGAGGAAGCAGGTCCATGTTATTTAAGGCAATTTTATTGTCAATGTGAAGTGACTGGGCTAAACGGTGGTAAGGGAATGTACTGGACCTCTTTCAGAGAGAGCCTGTATTTGAAATTAACATGGAGGTGAATGGTAGTCTTCCACTGATCCAGTTTAGACCCCTGACCTAGAGGTTGCAGTAATTCGGTAAGTGGATGAAAGCACTACTTTTAGAAACTGTCGCTTGAAAGATATAACTTGAAATTTTGCCAGAAGTTTCTATGGAAATAGAAAGCTTATTTAGCATATACACTTGTTATAATATAATATAATATAATATAATATACAACCAATAGAAGCAGGTAAAAAGAATGAGGGGATGGAAATATGTTTTTCTTTCTATATGAAAAGCGTGCGTGTTCGAAAGAGAAAGTGAGCGTGAACAGGAAGTTCTGTTGTGTGGGACTCTGTTCTGCTGTTACTGTTGGTTTTCTCTGACCCAGCTCGGCCAAACCACATTAAAGGAAATGCCAAGCATTCTTGCAGTAGAGCTGTGTCTCTGCTGCCTTGGCAGGATTACAGTGGAGAATATTTGTTCTGGGGAGCCGGCCATGCTAATTGCAGGCCCCGTTGTATGCAGGGAGAGAACAGCCTCTCATGCTAAAAGCAACATGTTTCTGTTTTAACAATGTCCTGTTTTCAAAGAGAGTGTGGGGGGTCGGCCAAACCCAAGAATGGAATGCCTGAAAGTACTGTACTTTGACTTTCCCTGTTGTCCCATAGAGGCAAACGCAAATGCATTCAACTGTTTGATGTGGAACATGGGCAGAGCTCCATGTGTGAGGGTGTGTGCACCATGAACAAACTGCTACTAGTTTCAAAATTTGTATTCAGTTCTAAAGATGACTAGGGCTGGGTAATATTGCTGAAAAATTGCTAAAATATTTTTCTCCCTTTGGACCACAATCAACATGCATAATACAATTATGAATACACAATATTGATGTATTCGCTCTGAAATGGCTCAGAGGAACCATCATTTTGATCGAACAGTCATTGCTGACAAGTAGATGCATGAATTACAGTTTCAATAAAGTTAAAAATAATCATTAATTTCTATGAAAATTTTAATTTCTGTGCACAAATATAACAGTGCATCAAAACAACATTTCCAGCTTATTGTGTTTTTTAAAGTAATAATAAAAATGTCATGCAAGCACTTCTGTGAATATTTCATAATGCAATTATAATTTTAAATGAATGCATTGAAAATTGAGATTTAACTTACTCTAACACCATTTTTGCCACTGGAGTTAAAAGAGATACTATTTTTATCTGTCTTATGCTGCCACATTTAATGGCTAAATAAAAAGCGCATTACAATCAAAGTGTGCAAAACTGTTTTCTTTCTTAACTGTTTTTTTTTTTTTTATATAATAATCAATATATATAATAATCCGTTTTAAAGAAGCCCTGTATATTTAGACTGGATTTACGTTCACCTAACACCAATTAGATGCTTTTACATCAGACAGCATCTTCAATAGCAGCCGGACGGAGCACAGCGAAATTAAACTGAAAGCATGGGTTTCTCAAGACTTATTTTTAGACTGAAAAACAGTTTTTAACTTGCCGTGACATCTTAAAAGTACAGCTTGTGGCTACATGTTAAAAAAGGGGCAAGAACGTTGATGCAATGGCGAAACACATCTCTCCGAATGTGTCTGTGGTGCTTTAAAGGGACTGAATTTAATTTTTAATTGAAAGAAACTTTTCTAGAGTATTTTTCTCATGCCAAATGTCTAAAAGCACAGCAAGCTGTCAGCACGTTAATTAATTCACGGCTGCTAAAAATGCCAAAATGTATTCTAAAAAATATTTAAATAAATAAACTCTTCATATATATATATATATATATATATATATATATATATATATAAAATTTATATTTATTTACATATAAATATATAACCTCATTTTTCGTGCTGTAAGCATTAATTCATTATTTGTGGGGCAGAGTGTAATTAATCTCTGTGGTTTTTCAAAGGTCTGTATAAAAATCTACAGCATTCTTGCTGCATGTTATTTTATCCTCCCCTGACTTTGGTAGTCGTAAATGTTTGAGAACAACTGTCTGTTCAGCAGGAATGTGTTCTTCCTCTTCAGAGGAGCCAAGATTTAGAGGCGATGCAGCTTTTGAAACTCACTCACATCAATCTGTCTGGGCGTTTGGACATGCTAGGCGTTGTGAGAACCAGAGTACCGCCACAACGCAAACAGGTGTTAATAGGATGCAGCCCTGTCACATCTGCAGGGTCAGCTCTACTGCACGACATGAGTAGTTTCCCTTCTTTCTCCTGAGACAGAAAATGAGCAGTGTTAATACAATTGATTCCGTCACCTTTGCCATGTGCAGTTTTCTACCAGAGACCTGTCCGTGGAACTTCCTTTAGAGCTTATCGCCTTTAAAATCAAATCATTTTCATTTACCTTGAAAATAAATCTTGTTTGGGAGTTTAGTGGCGTGTGAGCTGCCGTGGCCTCGGCCGTATTAGCTTTATAGGACTTAGACCTCGACTTAGAATTAATTAATTGATTACAAGGTATTTGCAGCAGAGTCACCATTTACTGACTACTGACGGACTAGAACGGTAAAAGGGTCATTTTACATAATTTTTTGTTAAAGATTTTTCTCCTGAGAAAATGTCAATGTAATGTCATGTGTTCAAATATTGACATTTTTAATGTTTAGAATATTGATGTTTTATTGACACTGACAGGCTGTAAAGTGAGGTGTGACTCCCCAAAAATTGTATATCTATGAATTGATAACAAAAAAAAGATAATTAATTAATAACATATATATATATACATACATACATACAGGTGCATCGCTCTTGATGCCTTGACCCCAGCCTCAGTCCATTCCTTGTGAAGTTCACTAAAATTCTTGAATCGATTTTGCTTGACAATCCTCATAAGGCTGCGGTTTTCTCAGTTGGTTGTGCATCTTTTTCTTCCACACTTTTTCCTTCCACTCAACTTTCTGTTAACATGCTTGTGTGACGGTCTTGCCTGGGCGGTCTGCTTTCTGCACAATGGAGACAGTGTGTGTAATAGGGTTTCACTGATTCAGAGAGAGAATAAACCATTTCCACAGCAATGCTTCGTTAACTCTGCTCTGTTTATTTGAAAACAGTTCTTTTTTAATTCGGTCACTTATTCTTTTTAACTTTGTGATCATATAGTGTTTCAGTTTTAACAGGTTGAATATAGATGACACACACATTTTCAATTAATTATAAATCACAAATCAATGAATGAAGATCCTCAATGAAATACAGAGCAATACAATTAAACTCACAGTTAAGGGAAACATCCCCACCTAGCGGAGAACTTGAGTAACTCATTTTGAATAAAGCAATTTAACACAAACATTTAACAACATACCTGCACAATGGAGACAGTGTGTGTAATAGGGTTTCACCGATTCAGAGAGAGAATAAACCATTTCTACATAAAACACAACAACATACAAATTGATTACAATCAGGCCTCGTAATATAAACGTGTTATAACTCAATATTGAGCAACACACTCGACGCCAAACAAGGCTTAACAGAGTCCCAACATATTCATTGAAAGATACAATCACAATAAAGCAAATATTTGTGTGTTTTGGACACTTATAAATGGTAATTCTCAGACCGTGAAAAACGTGCAACTTACCCACAACAATGCTTCGTTAACTCTGCTGTGGGCGGTCCCTACTCCACACGCTAAATCACATCACGCACCACATAGATGGCGCTGTCCCCATTTATGCAATAATTTAACATACCTTTTCACTCCGTTACATGCACCCCCCTTAAATTATGCTAAACTGGGGAAGCGTCTGTACAGTAGGAAAGCTTAAGAACACAGGAATCAGAAAAAGGTAAAGAAAACAAAAACAAGAAAATGACTGTGTGAATGTCCTTGTCACATTTCAGCGTAAATATCTATTACAAAATTCCTCCATAAGAGGTATGCAAGAATGGACTGGTACCGAAATCCAGACTAAACAGACTAAAGAGATGCCCTAAACACCTCTCTTCACATACACAATTCAAGGATTGAAAAATACATCTTAGTTGAAAAGATCAGTTGAAAATATCAACTCAAAATGGCAAAAATCAAACTTGCAACCATACATATTTACCCATGAAAAAGGTTTTTCACCACATCAAAAAGAGAAATCACTGAAGGTGATGAATCATGCACAAACTGATTATTCATCTCACAGATCAATCTTTGTGGAGGTTTAATGGTCCTACCAGCCCTAGTTCTGACTGTGTCCGATTGAATGTGTTCTGGTTGAGTGCAAATTACAGGGTCAACTGTATCCGGAACAGGATTATTGTCTACTTGTGAAGATGGAAAGACTGGCGTAACCATGGAGTGCTGTTTGGACATCTGGTCTAACTGATCGCCAGGAGGTAATCCATCATCCAACAAATGTGGAATGTCACTGGCCTGTTCAGTGGATACAGAGCTGTCACAGGTAACAGAGTCTGCCTTTGAGTTGGATTTCTGGACATCCAAAGAATACTGAACTTCAGACAAAGCCTCTGAGTCAGTGTCATTTTCAGGGCAGTTGGGCTGATCAGACTGCATAACCCAATGAGCTGTTCTTGTATCACTGTCGGGATGATCAGGCAAGTCTGAGGTCGAATCTATTGAATGAGACTGAGATGGTAAAGCGGTCCCATCATCTTTGTACAGAAAGTTAACAGGGAGCAAAAGATTCCTGTGCACAGTTTTTTCTCTGCCTGTTTCGGTGTCTCTTATCCGATAGACATTAATCGGTGACCTTACTGACATCACTTCGTAGAGATTGGACTCCCACTTATCTGCAATTTTCCGTTTGCCACGCTCACCTCGATTCGCCAGAAGGACTCTGTCACCAACAGTCAAAGGTGATCCCTTCACTTTCCGATTGTAGATCTTTGCATGCCGAGCTTGCTCAGTAGAACTGTGCTTCTGTGCAATTTTTGCAGCTTCGCCAAGGTCACTTTTAAGCCTGGATACGTAATCTGAATACTTCACAACAGTATCATCCCTGAGAACATGTTGAAACATCACATCGATGGGAAGACGTGGGACTCTCCCGAACATCAGATAGAAAGGCGCAAAGCCTGTGGTCTCGTGAACGGTGCAGTTATAACAGAATGTCAGCATTTGCAAAGACTGCGGCCACTTGGCTTTGGACTGGGGAGGTAAGGATCTTATCATGTTCCCTAAGGTTCTGTTGAAGCGTTCGGTGATTCCGTTTCCCATAGGGTGGTAAGGCGTGGTATGTGATTTCTTAATACCTGCCATATACAGAAACTCCATCAATTTGCTCTCAAAACTCGGACCTTGATCCGAATGCACACGCCTAGGGAATCCGTAAACACAGAAGAGACCGTTCCATAAGTGATGAGCAACCGGTTTCGCAGACTGGTTTTTACAGGGAAAAGCGTAGGCTAATTTGGTGAAATGGTCAGTTGCTACCAGAACATCCACACTCCTGTTATCACCCTGCTCTGCTGTCCAGAAATCAATACAGATGAGTTCCATCGGCTCAGAGGTGTGTATGTTCTCAAGAGGAGCACGATCTTTTGGTTCAGGAGTCTTGCCTACAATACACCGCATGCAGTTCCTCACATAATTAGCTATGTCCCGTTCCATGCCTGTCCAAAAGAACCGTTGTCTGGCCAATGAAAGTGTCGTGGAGCGACCTTGATGACCAGCAGCATCATGCAGACCATGAAGCACTTGTTGTTTCAGAGCATCTGGGACAATGAATTGATACAACTTTTTGTTCATGTGACAGTCTCTTTTGACTTTGAAAAGCATGCCATCTTTGATGGTAAGTTTATTCCAGTGCTTAAGCTTTATGGCTGTTCGAGGCTCACTTGCACGTTCACGCTTGTTAGGATGTCTGTGTCTCTGAACATAAAAGAGTGCTCTACTCACAGTGGTATCCTGTTCTTGTGCGGCTGAAAGTGTGCTCACATTAAGTGCAGTAGTCTGGTCCACATCAGGGATGTGTGGAATGGTTTCCACACCCATCATCAGTCCTACACCACCAGAACAATGTGCGTCCAATACTGCAGCTACATCCTGCGAACTCAAAGCACCTGCAGTCATCTGACCTTGGCCACTTACTCCCGTTGCTTCAGAAGGATCATCAGCAGGACTTAGTACTTGACAGTTAGTGGTAAGTCGGAAAGAATCTTGAACTACTTGATCTACAACTCCATTAACCTGCTTGAGCAAAGAGTGGTAAGGTTCTGTTACAAGTCGATGACTTACACTAGACTGAACAAAAGGTTCCCTGCTCAGTGCGTCGGCAACTATGTTCTACGTTCAACCACCGAAAATCTGAACAGATCCTCAGATCACCATTCTTTTTCCATACTAGCACGAGAGGGGAAGCGTACTCGCTGTTTGATTTTCTGATTATGCCCTTCTCTTCCATTTCATCCAGCGCTACTCTCAGTTTCTCATACTGGCTAGGAGGTACACGACGGTAGGGTAGACGAAAGGGTTTGTCATCTACCAGACGGATCCGATGTACAAAATCTTTGGCTTCACCACAGTCCATTTTGTTCCTTGAAAATATGGACTCATATTTCTTAACAAGATGGAATAATTTCATTTTCCATGTTGAAGACACTTCGCATGCAGTCAGATCCAAGTCTCTCAATCCCAAGTCATTCAAGATTCGCACCATCTCATCTTCAGATTCCTGGGAATTGTCCTCGTGTTGAAAATGTTGAACTTGAGACTTAATATAGTCACTCTCTGGGAGATCTTCAACAGCGATGCATGGAGAAACATCAGCAATTTTTGAATTTCTTCTTAAGGTCAACACACTGTTTGTGGGGTTTATAACTTTCACAGGTATCCAGCCATCGCCCCATAAAGGTGTAATGACTCGACCAACCCTGATCTGCTTAGGTCTACATTTGGGTTGGGTGGGTTCCACAAGCACTGTGCTTCCCACAGATGTCGCAGTGCCGACAGGTAGCTTGCCCCACACAAGATGTTCACTCTGGGGTTCAAGCGTCACACTGTGCTTGAGCTTAACAGTACCTACTTTGTCAGGTACGTGATTGCCTCTCCATCTCTGTGTGTTGGACAGCAAAGAAATTAACTCTAGACTCTCGTTCTCTCCATTACCACTTGGTAGTGAGATCAATCGCCAGTAGTCATCCGTATTCTTTAGTAATGTGAGCAGGCTTTTGATGGCATTACTGCCCAAGATCATCTCATCTGTCTGGCCTGGAACGATCAGCACAGGTATTATCATTTTACATCCGTAAACACAGACGGACAAATCATACGTCGCTGTTGGTGTGACTCGATGACCACCACATCCAATAATCACGACATCATCAGCAGAATACTTTGACAATGTAGAAGTGCTTGCCAACAACTTAGCTTCAGCTGCCTCACTGAGAGTGCAGGCCATAGAACCACTGTCGAGTAATGCAGTGAAAGACGGGCCATGCTCTACAGATACAGTAGTGTAAAATAATGAATCAGCTCTAGGGACTCTTTGTATTCCTTGAAAGACAGCAGTTTTCTCAGGTGAGACACTGGGTTTGTTCTGCTCATAAACAGACTCATAATCATGTGTTACAAATATGGGAGGATGTTTTATCTGGTCTGTACTAACCTCCCTTACGCACAGACCCGTCAGTTTTCCTGATCGGGCTGAGGCGATTGTCTCCACCTAGGGCAGAACCGTCTGGAGTGACCTGGAGACTGACACTGAAAACATAGTCGATGCTCACGACAATGTGTTAAGGCAGAGTGGGCAGCATCATTACAGATGGCACATGGCAAAGCATCACAACCTTCAATCCTTGGAAACCTGGTGTAAGGCTGCTGTTTAGGACGGGACTGAGTTCTGTTAGTATTGGTCAGCAGGACTTTCTCAAGCATGTCGATGACCTTCTCTAGAGCAGAGAAATCTGTACTTTTCTGTTGTTCGCACACCAAGGGACCAGGCACTGGAACTGTATCAACATCAATCTTGTTAACTGAAACTTTCACTTTGGCTGCGATGCACTGTACTGGTGGCTTTGAACGATAAGTCAGATTGAAAGTCATTAAGCACAGCCTGTACTTCATGGGCTGACCACTTGTCAATCGGTTTGGATCTGAAGGTTAAGGCTAAATCTTTACTCGGGCAGTGTCTGATAAACATGTGGACTATTTCAACACTGGGCTTGTCAAGTGTTTTACCTTGCTCTCGCAGGCATTCAGAGGCAACATCTGCACCTTTGTTGAGTCTCAGCCAGTAGTCGTATGGGTTTTCGTCCTCCTCAGGCAGGGTAGTGTAAAAGTCAGCAAGAGGGACAGGTGAGTAATGATTACAACTGAAATGTTTGCACAGCAGGCTGTAGACAGAATTTGGGCAGACAGTAGAGGCAGAATCACAGTTCCTGATCCAGAATCTGACTACATATTTTGCTTTACCCCGTAGGTGCACAAGGATTTCCTCCACATGTTCATCGGCACTCAAGTTGTTCTTTTTAACAAATGTCCTAATGAGATCTTCCCATTCCTCAATTGTGTCAGAGCCATCCCCTCTGACGGAAGGTGGCTCCTTGACTTTTTTGTGCTGAATCACTTGGTTTTGCGATACATTTAATAAGCTTGAAGGGCTATTAGCCTTATAATCATCAGGACGTCGTCTATTTGGTGTGTCAGTGTCCAAGCTATGAGGACTAAGATGAGACCTAATGTTATCTGCTAATTGTTAACCAATCTGATGGACAATTGAAGTCATCTGCCCTAACATATCAGGTACAGCATTAGGTGTTGAAATGCTAGCCTCTGTAAACCGATGACTGACATTTGACTGCGTGTCTGCTGTATCGTACTCTCGTACAGAACACACCCCTCTTGTAATACCAGGTCTACTATTACTATTGCCAGTGTCGGGGCTGTCCATCTTATTGTAAAACCTAAAACCCCTCTTCCTCTGCCTACTGGACCAGGAATAAATTGGTCAGGCAAATATCTATTACCGTTACTCATTATGGGCAACAAAGTGTGCAAAGAGAGTATATACACATACAAAAATTGACTCAATATCAATGAGCAGAGCAAAAAGTCTGATAGACCGAAAAAGGATAAAGCGAGTGAGTCCCTTGACCATGAAAAGGCTGTGTACTGATGAAGAACTATTCAACTGATGAAAGACGCTTCCAGTCCTTATGCAGCAGCACGGTGATCTCAATCAACTTGCTTGAAGACACGACCCATAGCAACACAGCGGCATCACAACTTCACGGCACCAATGTGACTGTCTTGCCTGGGCGGTCTGCTTTCTGCACAATGGAGACAGTGTGTGTAATACGGTTTCACTGATTCAGAGAGAGAATAAACCATTTCCACAGCAATGCTTCGTTAACTCTGCTCTGTTTATTTGAAAACAGTTCTCCTTTTTTAATTCGGTCACTTAAATTCTTTTTAACTTTGTGATCGTATAGTGTTTCAGTTGTAACAGGTTGAATATAGATGACACACACATTTTCAATTAATTATAAATCACAAATCAATGAATGAAGATCCTCAATGAAATACAGAGCAATACAATTAAACTCACAGTTAAGGGAAACATCCCCACCTAGCGGAGAACTTGAGTAACTCATTTTGAATAAAGCAATTTAACAAACATTTAACAACATACCTGCACAATGGAGACAGTGTGTGTAATAGGGTTTCACTGATTCAGAGAGAGAGAATAAACCATTTCTACATAAAACACAAGACAACACACAAATTGATTACAATCAGGTCAGATATATATTTTTTTAAATGTGATCATTCTATTTGATTTCCCCCATTGCACACCAGTGGGTTATAAAAACACAAGAAAAATTGATTTTTTTATCTTTATGATTCGATATGTCTAACATGTAATTTTTATTATTGTTATATATATATATATATATATATATATATATATATATATAATTAAAAGTAAGTAAAAATGAATTATATTAATGAAATAAAATAAATGAAATAAATAAATATCAAATATTATTAGCGAAGTAATACCTACTGCTAATACCTAATTTGTAAAAGTTTTTAAAAATGTATTAATTAATAACTCGTGATGTTTGTAATAAATAAATAAATGAATGAAATTAAAAACTAAAAATATAATTTAAAACTTTTGATGATTCAATTGTATTCAAGTATAAGAATAAAAATATTACGTTTTATTTGATGGTTAAACCATGTGACATGTTTACAGTCATTAATTGAAACTATTATTGTTTTTATTTATTTTATACGGTAGTATAAGTTTTTCAAAACCATATTAAACAAACATGACTGCAAAAACTAAATTTCTAATATCTCAGACCTCAAAAGTCAGAAATGTGCACTCGAACAATTCTCATCAGATTCTCCCAAAACCAAATTATTTGAATTATGCTAGCCACATTAATTTTATAGCCCTATACTTTTACATTACATTAACCATTTTTCATGTTTTTATTCTTATAAATTTTAACATAAATATCTGAGACCGAAGTAATTTTAACACATAGCTGAGACTTTCTGGACTATGAAAGAGCAACCTCTTAGCAATAAAAGTTTCATCTGGGTATAGTCGAACATGGAGGCCACCCCCAGCAGTGTTGTGACCCAGTCAGAGCTTTGGTGAAGCCCAGTGAACTACATTCCTCTACGATCCAACACTGCAAAAAAGGGCCAGTGTGGGCTTTGTGGTTGGAACAATGACAATCGAATTACATTATCCGCAATCACCATTAGCACAGTGGCCTTATTCCAATAATTAATCTGTTAACACCCTCGCGGTCAGTCCCCAACGGTTATTAAACTGCTCTCTACATTTATATTATTGACAGTTCCGCAGATATGGAAGATTTCAAGCCTCTGACACATGTAGGACAGATCGGATGTTGACATGGGTCTCCCAGCCTGGTTCATCTCAGCTGATTGAAAGATTCTTGTCACATGCGGATAATCCTATCAACAGAACTGCAGATACATCAGTCAGTGCTGCTACTTCCCAGTGATGGATTTCATGGGGCAGTGTTTGGAGTACAGCACAGCTAGAGCTTAACAAAATGCCACTTGTTAGAAACGTAACCCGTTTGGTATGAAAGCCTATCAAATTCATTTCAAATTTCATGATTAATTTATATAACATGTGGGGATTATGTAGAGTTGAAGCTGTTCAAACCTAACTGTGGAAAATACCACGTTATAAAAGATAATTCCAACTTTCATTTGTTGGATGAGCAACACTCGAATTTGTTGTAAAATGCAGATAAACGCAAACATGTATGCACATTTTACAGTCCATTAGCACACCGTAAAGGTAACTAGTAACCGTAAAGTTGTTGTTTACGCAAATTTGTTGTTATTTACATCAATCCACGCAAATTTGCTGCATTGAGACAATCAACAACACCTTTTTGTTTTTTGCATAAAATTTCAGAAGAAGCCTGTACACTATAAGTAAAAAGTGTACGTCCACATTTTTAAATGAAATTATTGTGCTGAAAAATAGCAAGGGGCCCTAGGGGCCCAGATGATGCCTTAAATACAAAGAGCCAACTTCAATATATCTACCCTATTTTGGTGAGGACACATGGACCCCCAGGGGCCTTCACTGTTCACTGTGGACTTAACGGAATCAAACGTTGAGAATTTTACAAGACATAAAGTCGCAGTTACCTTGTTACTATTATTATTTTTGTTTTACTATACAGTGGAAATGGGCCTCAACTACAGTAAGTCACAGATCAAATTATTTAACGTTCATGCAGATATTTATGCAGAAAATCAGGTAAATCCAAAGGGGTTCACATACTTTTTTCCATTGTATTTTGTAATTGTATTTAACCATTTATCAGTATTATTGTTATCAATAATATAATTTATAGTTGTCTTATTATGTGTTATTGACAATGTGATTTTTTGTTTGTTTGTTTGTTTGTTTTAAAGTGTAAAAGTAAGAACATGTGGCCTCTTGCAGCTCATCGCTTTAATTCCATACAGCAAAAAATGCATAAACTTTCCTTGACCGAAAAGGATAAATTATCGATATATGCACCTTTTAAAAGTTTGACATTTACACCGACACTTGCCTACAAACATTGCTTCCTTTACAGATAACATATTTAGTTTGGTCAGTTTCTTTCATTTCCTGTAAGAGCTTTAAAACTGCTGCGTTTGTGATAAGCTTATTTCCTCGTGATTTCCGCCTCAGGTCAGCAATTACTCAGTGTTGAGGTGGGATGCAATGGCTATGGACTTGAAATGGCAGATGTGATGATATTTTGGGGGGGAAGTGAGGCGTTTTGTTTGTAAGTCAATTGTTGACATTCTGGTGTCCCTATGGTGTCTGGCTGTAGATGCGTGGTCTGAGGGTTTGGTGTGGTTTGCTGATAAAGATGAATCATACTGCGGTCCGTCGAAGCGTGCCACGCGTTTGTCCTTTAAATTGGTAAAGATAACACAGAACCTTTAAGGGAGCTTTTTTCACTCATAGTGGCTCGCAGCGTGGTCCTTGAGTGCTTTTTGCTCGCTCTGTGTACTTTGAACATTTGATCAGATGGTGTGAGGAAAATGTATACAGTATGTGGGCCAGAGTAACCATGTCAGTATAACGGAAAGATTTCTGTATCTGCCTTTTTTTTACAAAGACACTCTAATTGTTGCTTTGGGGAAGAGGTTGCATTGTTAAAATTGCAGGAAAGAGGAATCACACACATCCTATTGTCTTGAATCTGAATGGATATAACAGATGAGACACTCGAGGCTTTAACTAACAATTCATTTTGAGTGCTTTATCAATTATTCTGACAGTTCATCAAATGATCAATTGGGGGAAAATACAGAAGCTGTACTTTTTCAAATTGTCAAAGGACTGAAAAATGTTCTACATTAGTTACAGTCTTTTCTCGGCTTCTGTTATATTTATAAGGATTACTAGAATATAGTAAATAATTAATCAGCACTGCCAACTTAGATTCTGATGGTTTCGAATATTTAGATTCCTGATCATTATAAGCAGTGCTGAATCCTGGCAAAAAAAAAAACAATATTCCAACAGGATTTGTTTTCTAAATGTAGTTTGAATTACAGTTTTCAAACCTGCCATCACTGTCATTGTTATTGGTAAGATGTGAGTGTTGATGTTATGACACTCACATCTAAATAATGCACTATGAATGTTTGCAATACAGAATCCATTGAAATAAGGCTGTTTTGTTTTGTTTTGTTTGGATTGTTAGTTTTTGTTGTTGCTGCTGTTGGTTTGTTTGTTTGTTTGGTTGGTTGGTTTGGTTTGGTTTTGGATTGGTTTGGTTTGGATTGTCAGTTACAATTGAACACATAGATGCTTCTTTGTTTGACATCCTCTCAAACATAAATTGTGGCATTATAATATGCTATTTTTACACGGGTAGCTTTGTATATTAACAACTGTGAGAATTAATTTGATGTGTTAAAGCTGTTGAATTGTTGTTATCTAATGGGGCTTTCATCTGCGTTTACTATGTTTTCCACCCTTGCTGTGAAGTATTGAGGATGAAAATTTCCAATAAACAGTATTTTATAATCAAGTTACTGAACTCAAGTCTCAGGTCTGCAAGACTCAAAGTGATATTTCAGGTCTCATTCTCTCAGAATCACTATGCTGATCTCATTTGACCGAACATTTGTTTAATGTGCCTTTTTTTCATCGGTCTCAGCTATTCAAATACTGATGCCTTTTTGTGGTCTTCGACAGAGGTGACTGTAGATCAGAAAAATGCTTTGAATTGTTGTTCGAGAGTGACCTCCACTAACCCATTTTAGCTTTGGAGAGGTCAGTGCTGCCTGTTTACAGTGTACACAGAAAACGTTGTGTGTGTGTTTGTGTGTGCTTGTTTTGACAAAGGTGTGTGTAGGTTATGAGGAGAAAATTAACCTTTTTTTCCTCAGAGCACATATTTCACAACCAAAGTAGCTCTAAGGGGGAAAAAAACATGAAATGTGCAAAAACAAGAGCTTATTGTTCGCCGATTGTGGAAAGACCCAGTGGGTCATGTGTCGTTTTGACTAGCAGTCTGGCTGAGAAAGAGAGATTGTTGTGTCACTGTGACAAAATTTCATTGCAGAGAAGAAAAAAAGAGAAAAGTATATATTTTTCTCAGTGAGGTCATTCTGGAAGGAAACAAGAGGTTTGAAGGGAAAATTGGGCCCCTCATTCAGACGCAGAGGGGAACTTGACATGGTTCACTTGAGGCTACATTTAGACGTAGCATGAGACAAGCTCAGTTTATCTACGCAGTAATTTACCTACATCAGTTATCCAGGCACAGAGATGAAAATTATTGCAATGTTTTAAAGATGTCTGAAGAACAAGATGCACATTACAGTAGAAAAACAAGAAAAGGTCCTTCTGAAACATATGAATGCCACATACATGTTGGAACCATATTTGGAGCATAAATGAGGTTATTTTATAAATTATTCTGGCTGCTGTTCATTTCATGCAATTACATATGGCACATCAGACACGACAGGTTTCATGTCATTGATGTTAAATCTGGCACAGTGTGTCTTGGTGGTCAATATTTTAACATAAACCTATGGCAGATGGGGAAATCTGTGAAAATTGATTTCATTTTAGTTGGTTTAGTTTCTGAAATATAGAACACATGGCATATGGATTACTTTTATCAACATTTATGGTCATTTTGGAGTTTGACAATCTAAGTTCTATGGTAAAGAGCAAGAAGTACTTACTGTGTTTCTTCTGTGTTCCACAGAAGAACGAAAGTCATACAGGTTTGGAATGGCTTGATCAGAAATATATATAATATAATATTATTTTTAGGTGAATTCATTCTTAAAAAGTGGTTTTCCTAATTATTTTTAAAAAATCAATTAACACATTTGCTTCACGATCTTCTTGTCAGAAGACAGCATTAGCAGTCTAATGGTTATGTTGGTTTTTGTAACCGAATGTTTGTTGTAGATTTATCCTGGAGAGCATGTTACGACTTAACGTTTGGAATGTGTAAAATGCCACAGCTTCTTTAATTGAGCTCCTTTTCATTTATTTATTTATTTATTTATTTATTGCCAAACACTGTAGTTTGGAATTTTTGCTTGATGAGCTCATCAACAATAATAACAAACATTAAAATACATATATAAATACATACACATACACAACTATATATGTCCTATTAATTATAAGGAGTGAAATACAGAGGAATTAAGAGCATGAACAATCCTACAATAAGTGCTGTTCAAAAAACGTGTAGAATTAGTTTTAATTGCTCTAAGGCGTCTGCCTGAAGGAAGAGGCGTAAAGAGGTGTCTGGCTGGATGTAAGGGATCTTTCAGGATTGTTAAACCTTTTTTCTGCAAAAGTGAAACATAGATCTCATCAATAGTGGGAAGATCACAACCAATAATTTTCGAAGCAACCCGAGTTATGTTACTAATCTGACTTCTCTGCTGAACTGTGGAGCTGCCAAACCACACTATAAGTGAGAAAGTCAGCACGCTTTCAATGACAGCTCTATAAAAATGTATAAAAAAAATGTAAGCTGTCTTAAGAAAAAAAGCCTTTGATGAGATTTTTT
>NW_015551089.1:359208-365115 GCF_001515605.1 Sinocyclocheilus anshuiensis | reverse complement strand
ATACGCCAAACTTTTTAAGCTGTCTTAAGAAAAAAAGCCTTTGATGAGATTTTTTAATAATGCCTCTTAGGTTGTCGTCCCACTTCAATCTCACATCATCTTATCTCTCTCAGTGCCTGAATTCAACTCTCTCTCTGTCCTTTCTTGGCTCATTGCCTCTTTACACACAGACACACAGTATATTAGTATTGGACTTGAGGCTACTCTTGAGTCTGGAAAGCCTGAACAGTCTGATGAAGGAATGTCACTGTAGGTGTATGAGAGAATGTCCTGCTGTTGGCAGGATTGGTGACCGTATTAAGAACAGGGAAGTGTGATCTTCAATCCACAAAATCCTCCATCCCATTATCAAGCAAGACTGGACTCAATCAAATTATATAAGTGTACATTTATATGAGGAATTTAAAATCGATAGCGATATATAGCACATTGTACACATTTTTTATTGAAAATAGATTCAAAACTTCTATTAGTTTTTTATTCATTATTAATTTTTTTATGTTCTTTTTTTTCTGCAATTTATATAATGGACAAAATGTTATACATTGCAATTAAAAAAAACATTAAAAAAAATTGTAATATATTTGATATATTTATAAATGAATAATAATATAATATTCAGCATCGCTCTGCTTTTTTCTTTTTTTTTTATCCCAACTAAAAAAGTAGCCATTCTTGCATCCAATTTTTTAAATTGTTCATCCCAGCAACTTAAGCAGGATTTGGCATAAACATCATAGAAATCATACTCGAAAATGTAGAGCGGTTTATGGTGTCAAACTGGTATATCGCTCACCCTAACCCATAGAATTGAAGCAGCCAGTAATTGACAACTGTATTGAATTTAAGACCGTTTTAGAGTTTGGAAAAGAGCCACTGGCTCCCTAAAGCCCTAGTAATGTTCCAAACCACTGTATATTAACCCTAACGGAAAATAGTCTCCTTGTCTCTTTCAATATTTCAATACTTCTGTCTATGTGTTTTCAGGCAAATGATGGCTTGGCTTTCAATATGACTGCCATCAGTAAAGGTCAACAATATTGATTCACTGCGAGACAGGCACGAATGCTGGAAATGCCACATAGCTAACTACAGATTTATCTGTCTGTGAAAAGCTTGTACATTAATGAGATCAACTGCTGAGAGGTGCTTTTTTTTAATTGGCATAGTATCCATCTCAAACACTCCTTGTAACAGGTGAAATACGAGCACTCTGAGAGTCTCATTTATCCTGGAGATGTTATTTTGAATTGTGAGGGGTCTTTTTGTGATCCTTATCCTTCCACTTAACCAGTGGTCTCCAAAGGAAATGCAAAATGGCTGCCATTCCTTTGCACCAGATTAAGGCACAAAAGAAACACATCAGATACTTTGAATTGAAATGTCAAATGTAATTCTCTGTTTCATTTTATCGCTTTTATCACAAAGAGAAAATGTCAAAAGGCTTTGTGTTAAACAGGTGAATGTTATGTCTTTCAATTTAACCACCAATATGACAGTTGAGGTCTCTGTTTATTGATTTATCTACTCAGAATCTAGAATTTTTCCAATGGGTCTCCATTTTAAGAAATAGTTCACACAAAAATGTGGTCATTATTTACTCACCTTCATCTCATTCCAAACCACATGACGTTCTTTCTTCTGTGGAACACAAATGGAGAATTTTTTTTAAATGTTGGCAATTTTATATATATAAAATTGGTGTTGACTGGTATTGGCTGAAAGACATCACTGGACCCTTGCTGGATCCTCTTCAGTTTGCGTACAGAGCAAACAGGTCTGTGGATGATGCAGTCAACATGGGACTGCATTATATTCTGCAACATATCGATAGATCTGGACTTCAGTTCGGCCTTCAATAGCATCATGCCTGACCTTCTCTCAGACAAACTGACCCAGCTCTCCGTACCCACCTTCATCTGTCAGTGGATCAACAGCTTCCTGTCAGACAGACGGCAGCTAGTGAGGTTGGGGAAACTCACATCCAGGACTCTCACAATCAGCACTAGCGCCCCTCAGAGATGTGTGCTCTCTCCACTGCTCTTCGCCCTGTATATACGATTGAATGCACTGCAAAAGATTCCTCTGACAAGCTCCTGAAATTTGCAGATGACACTACCATCATCAGCTTCATACACAATGGAGACGAGTCAGCTTACAGACAGGAGGTTAAAGAGCTGGCTGTCTGGTGCAGTCACAACAACCTGGAGCTCAACACGCTCAAAACAGTAGAGCTCACCATCATGAGCAGCACTGTGGCTGCAGTACAGTCATTCGGGTTCCTGGGCACCCCCATCTCTCAGGACCTGAAGTGGGACACTCACATTGACTCCATTGCTAAAAAGGCCCAGCAGAGGCTGTACTTCCTTTGCCAACTGAGGAAATTCAACCTGCCACTGGAGCTGCTGAAATGGTTCTACTCGGCCATCATTGAGTCTGTCCTGTGTACATCCATGACTGTCTGGTTTGGTTCAGCTACCAAATCAGACATCAAGAGACTACAACAGTCAGAACTGCTGAGAAGATTATTGGTTCCCCCTTGCCCAACCTCCAAGATCTTTACACCTCCAGAGTGAGGAACAGGGAAAAAAAATCACTTTGGACACCTCACACTCAGCACACTCTCTCTTTCAACTGTTGCCCTCTGGTCGGCGCCACAGAGCACCAACCACCAGAACAGCCAGGCACAAGAACAGTTTTTTTCTCGTAGGCTATATTCAGCCGGAACAACTGTACATTGTTCATTATAACTGACACATTTATACATAGTGTAAACGTGTGTAAACATACTTGGCAATAAAGCTCTTTCTGACTTCTGACTTCTAATAATAAAAATAATAATAATTCAACAGTACAACAGTAAAATGGCTACTAATATTTATGGCTGTTTTAATATCTTTATTTTTAAACATTAAACCACTGAGCTTTAATTTTGGCAACCAAAAACACCATAAAAGTTTCTTAAAAGTGGTCAAAATGACTTCTGGACTATATTCCAAGTTCCTCTTCAGGAACTCGAGCTGCGTCGAAAACACTAGGGGAACGCCTTCTGCGACCCACGCTCTGAATCACATGTGAAATCAGTCCAATAGCTGAACGGGACGTCACGGCGGATGACGTCATGACCAGGAAGCTATAAAAGCACGTGCGGCGGAGCCAGTCCCAGCTTTCTGTCATTCAGCGAAGCGCTCTGTGTGTGTCAGTCATATTTATTGTTGTCTGTCTATTGTGAGAAAAAGTCTAATAAGCAGCTATGTCTAAGGCTCACGCTAAGACAAAGCATGCAAAGGGCGAGTGCAAGCCACGTTATAGGTTGTGTGTTCCTCCCTGCCCACGTTATATCACGAGTGGGGATAAGGACGTCGAAGAGGTTTCGCCCCCTCAATCGCCCCAATATGAGGAGCTAGTGGAGGTGCTTACTCGTGCCGTGGCCAAGCTAAAAATCGATTGGCCCGCCGAGAAGCAGGCCGAGCCGCAGCGGAGCAAGCTTGATGAACGCTTCCTGCGTGCGAGGCCGCCACCTCCATGCCGGAGCCTGCCGTTTTTCCCCGACCTGCACACCGAGGTGACGAGGTCGTGGGCCAAGTCGTTTTCAGCCCGCCTATTTATCCCTGCCTCAGATTATTATGGAAATGTGGCAGGGCTATCTGAGCGTGGCTATAAGGCGATGCCCCGGGTTGAACAGACACTAGCTAGCTATCTGTCCCCGGGCATGGCATCGTCATTAAAGGCTCCGGCACTGCCCTCCAAGCCGCTGCGTACGACATCAGCGCTGGTGGGCAAGGGGTACGCGGCAGCGGGTCAGGCCGGTGCGTGTCTGCACACAATGTCTGTGTTACAGGCGTACCAGGCCAACCTGCTGAAAGAGCTGGATGAGGGCGAGGAGCTTAGCTCTGATAATATCGCAGAGTTAAGGATAACCGCTGATCTCTCTCTCCGTGCCACCAAAGAGACCGCCCACGCAATTGGGCAGTCCATGGCAGCTATGGTGGCAGCAGAGAGGCATTTGTGGTTGACCCTGTCTGATATGAAAGAGAAAGACAGGGTCTTCCTTCTCGACGGCCCGCTTGCGCCTTCTGGCCTGTTCGGCGACGCTGTCAATTCAGTCGTCGACAGGGACCAGGAGGCTCGAAAACAAGCGGCGGCGTTTCAGCGGTTCCTTCCTCGCCGTATTTCAGCTCCGGGGGCTGCTGGGCGGCAGCAGTCCCCACCGCGTACCAGTTCCTCACATAGGGAGAAGCAAAAACAGAGTGTTGCCGCCCGTGTTCCCCCGCGTCAGGACCGGAGGCAGAAGCAGCGCTCTGGGTTTTTCACATGTGATTCAGAGCGTGGGTCGCAGAAGGCGTTCCCCTAGCGTTTTCGACGCAGCGTCTCGTTCCCTCGAGGAACTAGGGTTACATACGTAACCTGAGACGTTTTCTGGAGTCGTACGATAACTTTGTATGAGGAACAAACTAAATAAAATAATTTTTCACTGAGTATCTTGTCCTCTAGAGTAACTTTTTTATTACAAGACACATGAAAACCAGTGACATTTGGCATCTGTGATGTCAAACTTGTCTTGACGCATTTTGACACATCTGGCTTGATGCAAATTGATGCATCAAGTTTGGCAGAAATTTATTTTATAATATTGTATTTAAATTTTATAATATTACATTTCTTTGGTGAACTGTTAATACTCAGTCCTCAATGAAGAGAAAAGCCTCAGAAAAAAATATATGAATGCACAGATGTCCATTCGTTTGAAAAAACAAACCTTAACATGACGAATAAAGACATGTGATAGATAGACCTGTCAGTGCCACGCTTATCTGCTTGTCAGCTCACTCCTTCTTTCCGCCACGTCGGTTTCCGTTGATGTATGCATGCTGTGTGGCTGGCGGGATTTTGACGACATGGGGCGGTACACGCTGGCTTGGCATGCTCTTGCATTTACTCCTCACTAGACCAGACCTCACATGGACACATCCATCACCCTCCCATCTGCCCTGCCAGCAGAAAGAACACAAATGGAAAAATGAAATCTTTCCTACATTCTTCCACCAGTGTCCTTCATTTATAATGCGTATCTGACAGGAAGTGGGTGGATTTATGTGGGATGTCAGTACCCGTCAAGGCTAACGGCTGAAGCTGTAATGCACACAGACACAGGTTGAAAGGACACGTGGCCAATCGCACCCTGTACCTTCAGATCAGAGCTTCAACAGGCACCTTAACAAAAGGGGGGTAAGCTTCAGATGAGACAATGGATGAAAGCCCAGACCTAACATTTGGGAAGGTCTAGTCTGACAGAGCCAGACTTTTGAGTATTGGCCGCCCACTTGGCCATCTGACCAACCATCTGTAAATTGAACAATCAGTTTGTTTGTTTCTTTCATTTTTGAGATGATGTTTGAGGAGTAAATCTGAAATCAGTTTTACCAAAATATTAGTCTGATACTAGTGCAACAATGTGGAAGTTCATTCACAATAATGGCACAGCAATCTTAATGTAAATTTTTACAAGTTAACGCTTTACAGTTAGGTTCAATTAATTTATTGTATGCAGTATTTATTAATCTAGGTTAATGTTAATTTATAAATACTTTTATACTTTATTCATGTTCATTCATAAAACATCAATGTTAAGAATGTTAAAAATGTATTAGTAAATGTATAAATTAACATTATACACATGCACAAATGTAACTAATGTTCGCAAACTTGATTTTAAATGGAGCCTTATTGTAAAGAGTTGAACATTTACAATGTGAAGTTTATAGAAAACAGAAGAAAATAGGCATCAGTTATCGTAAATAAGCATAGCAAATTTATGTGGCAATAGTAAATCCATTTTGTGTGTGTGTGTGTGTGTGTGTGTGTGTGTGTGTGTGTGTGTGTGTGTGTGTGTGTGTGTGAATAAGC
>NW_015551089.1:348945-358984 GCF_001515605.1 Sinocyclocheilus anshuiensis | reverse complement strand
CGATATAAAAAATATATTTTGTGTGTGTGTGTGTGTGTGTGTGTGTGTGTGTGTGTGTGTGTTGTGAAAATTATTGTTGCACTACAATTGGTTTGAATGGCTTTATGAAAAATGTACACAGAAATTGCAAAAAAAATTATTGTGACGTATTGAAAGTATTATTGTAAAGTGATGAAAATGTACATTGTGAAGTTTATAGTAAACAGAAGAAAATAGACCTCAATTATGATAAACAAACACAACAAATTTCAGAACATAGTAAATTTGTTCTTTTAGTTCATAAAACCATTCGTAAAACGATTGGTGCACTGCAATAATTTATGTAAGAATGGTTTTACGAATAACATAGAAATTCATTCTGCTTGTGTATCATTAATTATCTAAAATTGAACCCTATTGTAAAGTGTTAATATTTGAAACTGTAAAATTAACAGAAGACAAGTTAAATTAGTATATAAACAGCTAATTTCTATGGACATAGTAAATCCATACTTTTTGTTCATACCCTTTTACACACAAATGGCTCTTCTTGTGTTTTATAAATGAGTGTGCATAAAATGCGTGTAAACTGTGCAGTCAGAATTTCTGCTATCAATTTAATAGACAAAAAAAGAATATTAGAATTGTACCACTCACTGTAGCAGCCAGGCAACTTGTAAACAAAACTTTGTTTCCAGGTGAACTAATAAAAACCTGGATCAGCCAATCCAATCCGAAATTGATGATTTTTGTCAGCTCTTGCCTTTTTGCATAGACATGCCATCAACAGTTGAGACTAGGAGTGCACTGTATAACTTTTCTGTTGCGCTGGATCTGCTAGTCAGAAAGAAGTGCTTCTCCTCTGAAGTGATTAGGAATCTACAGCTGAGCTGTCCAGCTGGTTTAAGTGGGTGATCACATCCTGAACCATCACCTCAAGCTCCATGAGGAACATATCAGCACGGTTTCTTCAGGCAGGCTGCCGTGTCTGCTGAGAAACTGATAATGATTGTTAATAATCGTTAATTCAGCGTGATCATTATGACAGGTTCCGCCTGCCCTCTCTTTAAGTACCCTTTCAGCACAGCATTACAATCTGCCAAACACATTGATCATTTCACATCTGCAGGAAAATAATGACAGAAGTTTCATTATTGGGTGAACCATTCATTTAAAGCAGTAAATATTGCACTTCTGCTGACTTCATTTTGAGTTATTGGGGGTTCAAAGTTTTTTAAAGTTTGAAACTGCTGGTTCGAAACCGTGGCCTCATCAGCAAGGACTTTTTTTTATTTATGTTGACATCTGTCTGTTTTTATTTGAGGAAGTGTTCAATTTGGGAATGGATTTCATTGAACAAGCAGAGCATTGAAGAAATATAGGACATTAAAGCAGAGAGTAGCCCCAGCCAGAAGCAAAATGAATTCCCATAGTGCAGCGCTTTCGTCACGTGTGACCGGTTTGCTCTTGACAGGAAGGTTTGTGACAACTGAGAGTCATAGCAGATTGTAACGGTAAATTCAATAGGCGAAATCACAGCAGAAGAGACGCTGTTCCACAGCATAATTCTCCTGGGCTCTTCTCTGCACATTTTGTGTGTATGTGTGACTTAAACAAGAAATATAGGTTTGGTCACTGCATTTACATAAAAAATGCAACTGCTTCCATGTGGTCCCATAGGAAACAGCAACAGGAATCTACTGAACAGACAACAAATGTTTTTTTCTCAGTAGATGATTTATGTAATATTCAAACATCTTCCATTGGTGATACAAATTTTTATCATTACCACAAAATCAATAGCCTTATATTGCATCTGTTGGTCATTGTCCAGGTGTGAAACCCTGTTGAGGAGTAGCTTCAATCTTCTCCATAATCATTGAGAGAGCTTGTCAAGAGCAGAACAGACTTTGATATAGTGTGAGGCAATTTGGTCAGTGGCAAGATCATTTATGGCAGGTCGATATAATTTGCAGTGGTTGCAAATGCATAATTATTACAATTGCTCCAGGGCTCCAGACTGCGCCTAAAACGGTCGCATTTGCGACCAAAAATATTAATTTGCGAGTGATATCTTTGCTGAGCTCGCAACTGGCGACTATATAAATGTACATGTTATGATTTAAAAATTTGCAATGCCTTTTTTTTCCTGATTGTTTTGCGATCACATCTTTTGTTATGTTGACGTAATAAACTGAGACGATGTGCATCAATGTTTTAGTGGAAAAACTGTCCTTATCTCTGCCGGACGCCAGCCTTGATGGCACACCTGCTCAAAACAGCTCCAGCTGAGGCAGCACAAGAGAGATCGAAAATGACGGAGATGTGCAAAGTAAAAGTGCAGAAAAGCAGAGTCTATTTCGTGCACAACTTGAACAGACTACAACAGGTAAAGCTGTCAGCTGTGTGGACATTAGCAATATCGTTAACAATTCTTGTTTATAATCGATACTAATATGGTTTCTTGTTATCAAGATCTTTAGTCTATATGCTGTTCTGTTAATGCGTGAACTTCATATTATTTGTAGTGCATTGCCGTCCAATAATCGCAATAAGCTTTGTGCTCTGTTACCTTTTAATAAACAATACCTTTTAAAACGTTTTGGTGCTCTTTAATGTAAGTTAGCATGAGCAGTTGCTTTAGCATAGGGCTGGGCGATATGGCCAAAAACTTATCACTATAAAATTTTTCATAGCCTTCTAACTGCATCGTTGTGCACAGTGTTTCTCCTGTTTGTCAGCGCTGTTTCATCTGCCTTTTAAACTAGTTTAAATCACAGCATCATTTGTGTTCTTCGCTGAATTCAAGCGCTTCACACTGGATCTCACAGCTCTTTTTAGTGTCGCGCGACGCTATGGAAGCCTGTTTCCACCACTGAATAAAAAATAAGAAGTTATTGCAACTTTTTATCTCACAATTCTGACTTAATAACTCACAAAAATAAAGATAAAAACTCGCAATTCTGATTTTTTTCTCGCAAATGCGAGTTTATATCTCGCAATTCTGATTTTTTTTCTCACAATTCACAACTCACAATTTTTTTCTCACAATTCTCGCAATTGCGAGTTATAAAGTCCAATTTTGAGGGGGAAAAAAGACTGATATGTTCTCAGAATTGCGAGTTTATATCTCACCATTCTGACTTAATAACTCGCAATTGCGTGTCACAATAACAAAAAGTCACAATTTTCGAGATTTAAACTCTCAATTCTGAGAAATTAAGTCAGAATTGCGTATTTGTATCACACAATTCTGAGGGGAAAAAAGTCTGAATTGTGAGATAAAAAGTCGCAATTACCTTTCTTTTTTATTCAGTGGCGGAAACGGGCTTCCATAGTCGCACTGTTTAGTTCCGTTTTTGGAGCTTAAACATTATTCCGAACATTTGTTGAACTCTTGTTATATCTCGATAATTGTAAACAATGCCACGTAACAATCATTTACCTCAGAATAACCATTCGGTGTCCATAAGCTCATTAGTCAGCTAAAAGAAAGATAACTTTAAAGAAGAGCATTTTGTATGCACTATATTGCATATTTAACCTGTTGTCTACATGATAAGAAAGAATGCAAGGAGCTAAAGATAAAATTCAACACCTCCTATATAACTGCATGTTACTAACAAAGAAAAACAGACTTGGTGTGTGCAAGACATATGACAACATTTATAGGCTGCATTGAAGAGGAGCCCAAACTACACTTAAGGGCCAAGTGATGGTGACATAGTTATGGTCTGTGATATTGGCACAGATTCTGTACAATAATGACTGACTGTATATAGTTCTCAAGTTGGAAAAGATGTGTTAGTTCCAACTTTAGGTGAACCTAAATTCTTAATTTAGATTGTTCTTCATATAATATTTAATATTTTGACTCCATTTTGGTTGTGTACTCTGCTCACACGTGCAATGACAATTTAGCAGATTCACTCTGAATTTAAAATCGGTAATTACTGTTATTTTGTTAGTGACTCCATTTTGGTTGTCTACTCCATTCACATTTGCAATGACAATTTAGCAGATTTACACTGAATTTAAAATCAGTTAGTAATGTTATTTTGGTAGTGACTCCATTTTGGTTGTGTATTCTGTTCACACTTGCAATGACAATTTAGCAGATTCACTCTGCATACGCAACTCTAGAGACTTAGGGGTTAGCTCTTTTGACTTAGGCCAGTTATCAACCACCCCATAACACCCTAGCAACTGCAGAGCAACACATTACACTCAGAACACCTTACCAACCACATATGAATGTATTTGCACAGGCAAGCACTACTCACATGTGTTCACTCACAGAAAATATAAAGATCTACTTCTATGTTAAGAAATGAGCTGCACATCCTCCGAAAGGTTTAGTTATTGCACAAGATCTTATGTGTAACCAGGGGACACAAGTAAAGGAAATCCATTTATGAGGGAAGGCAGATGGAGACCTCATGTATATTTCCTGTAGCCAGGCATATGCCGTTTCATATTCTTAATGTTATTATGCATATATAATATTCTTATAGTTGTACTCACAGGGTGAATGTAGGTTGTGTGCTCAGCATTCTTTGATATTATGAATAGTGATTGAGCAAAGACACGTGAATAACATATTGTTTGCATGAGCATGTTAGATTAATGGTTTGTCAGAATGTGTTTTGGAACCACATATGATTTACAGCACTATGCAAGATTTTTTAATAAACTGCCTGATTCAGCTAAACGGAGTTCCAAACGAAAGATTGTGTTCCTCTAATCCTGTCAATCATGGTTCAAGGATATATATGCGGTTTCTTACCTCACTTCTGAGACAATTATCCCAGCATTCCTCCACCTCTCCGACTCCAAACTGTTTTAAAGGGACTAAGGTACAAACTGACAGTGATCTGTCAATATGAAGGCCAGTGTTGGAGAACTGACTCAAAAAAATTGATTAGTGATCAGGCTTATAACAGGACCCAGATAGTGCCTTTTCTCCTACTGTAGAATGTGATACTGCTGCAGAATGTCATACAGCTGTGAATATGTGTGATAATGTGATAATCTATGTACATGCCAAAAAGGGAGAGGCTGTGTGACTGACTTTACGAGATGAATCTTTTGGAAAGCTTTATAGTTTGTTTTAATGTAACAGCTGTAGCATTAGGTCAGTGTATGTGGCAGACTTTGGGGAAATAAATGGATGCCGGTTTTACTTTTCATCGTTAATGTGCGTCTCTCTCTCGCTCTTTCTCCCCCATGCTGTTGACGATTTGTTTTTGGCTTCAGGGGCATAACTTTCACAACTCATTTTCTTTCTATATTTCTCTAGTTTCTACTTGAGAATTCCTTTTTTTTTTCAAACCAGCCTGTTTACTGTGACTTTTTCCCCTTAAAACTGGGTAAAAGCGGTGATATAAAATTTTTGAAAGGTCTCTTGTGGAAGTTTATGTCTGCCACTCTTAAAAGAAGAAATACTTGTAGTGTGTGATACCGACTGCAATCTTAAATGGATAGTTCACCCAAAAATTAGAATTTTGTCATCATTTATTTATCCTCATGTCATTCCAAACCCATAATTTTTTCGTTCATTTTTGAAAAATAAATAAAGGTCTGTCAGGATCACTATCGTCAAAGATGATTGACAATTAGCATACAGTTTGGATTGGCGGTATGGTTCTGTTCTGGGCAAGAACTCCCTGCGCCTCCATGCAGCCTAGCATGGATGAGAGCAGGGAGAGCAGCAATAACCCCCAGGGTAAACAGAACAGAACTAACATAAATGTATTGCAGATATTGTTAAAGTTCAATCATTTTATGTACACTTTTTAGAATTAGTCTGATTCAAGGAGAATCAGAAGGCTGAATCCCGACTGAAGGTTGAAGGTCAGCTGATGCGAGCTTGACTAACGTGACCTGCCAGAACTAACGCTACGCTTGATATATTTTTAATGAACCTGAGAGATTTCTTTCCCTCCATCAAAAGCCTATTTAACCAAAACTTTCAAGCTTCAAAAAGTTCATAAAGACATTGTCAAAGTAATCCATAAGGGTCAAGAAATTTAATCCACATCTTCTAAAAAGACACTGCTGCTTTATTTGACAAACAGATTTAATTCACATATAAAGAGTCATCAACACTCATTCATAGAGTACATAAAATATGGTAAACAAGCTCAATTCTATTTGCTTGACGCACAAGAAAAAAAAAAACCTTAATGGTTCTCATGCGTAAAGCACGCATGTTTAAAGGGATAGTTTATCCAAAAATGAAGGTTCTGTCATTAATTCACCTTCAGGTCATAGAAAGCCTGTATGCATTACTTTCTTCCATGGAAAACAAGGAAGTTCCCAATTTTTACATTTAGTTGGTTAGTTAGTTAGGTAGCTAGTCAGTCAATGAAGTCTAAAGTTGTTTTGGACCCCACTTACTTTCATTGTGTGGAGGAAAAACATTTAAAACATTCTTTGAAATGTTTTTTTGTGTTTTGCAAAGAAATAAATCAATTTGAAGAGGGCTCAGTTAACTGGAGGAAATTATATTTACAGTTTATCAAATATCTAATTGTACAACTATTGTATTTTATGCATGCATCTTAGCTAATTTTATTGTAAACAACAAATTATAATTTATTTAATTTCAACAAATTTATCTCTGATACATATGCTATGTCCACCATGTTTTCTCACTGACATGCTCCCAACTCGCAAAAATCCAGAGTTTCCAGCTTGTTATTACGACTCATAAATAATGTTTGTTCGGCTCATAAATATGCTCTTTCCAACATGACTTGAACGCACCATATACTGCACAATCTCAAGTAGTAATCTAGAGCTGTATTCTGAACACAGTTCAGATATTCTTCTGTCTCACATGGAATTGTGGGGGAAATTAGCTCATTTGCATAACACCTGCAGTCTTTGAAAATCCAACAGAATTAGTACAACATCCGAAACCTCTGACATACTATTTTTAGCATACTCTGATTTGGGACACACTAATCTTAATCTTAAATTCTAATTAGAATAGATAACATCCTAATTGGGTAACAGCATTGCATGTGCGGTTGTCAGTGATGGAGAGCCCTCGTTACCACAAAAACTACTCAGTTTATCATCCATCTTCCAGTGTTTGAAGAAACGCAGCATTGAAAGGGTTAAGTTCGCTGGTTATCTGTAGGCTACACTGAAATATGTGAGGCCATATTGGTCTAAACAGGGTGATTCAGAGCAGGTATCTGTGCTTGCTCCTTTGTTGGTCATACAGTGATTCAGATCTGACATGGCAATTAGAGGAATGTTTTATTAAACCGATTCAATTAGAGAGCCACTGAGGGAGAAAGATTACGAAGGGGCGCCCTGCCAAAAAGCAAGAGGAAAGTGGCAAAGAAAACAGAAAGCCAACGACGATGACAATCAGCTGATCTGCCTCCGCTGAGCCACTCACTGGCTTCTTATTGAAATTATTAATTCACTCTGTGTGTTGGTTTGTTTTTTCAGCCACAGCTTTTTTTTTTTTTGGTGCGTGTCTGTCTGTGTGTGTGCAAGAGAGCGCGTGCTTTGTCTCTGAAAAATGATTTGAGAGGGATTTCTTTCCATGTGACTTTCTGCATGCTGTTTCGCTCTCATATGAGTCGAGGATAAAACAAATTTGATGAATAGATGAACGCAGGGGCATTTAAAGCTGTCCTTACTCAATTTTTTTTATTAAGGTTAGCTATTTATTCATTTATAGTTTGGTGGTTTTTATGTCCCCTACTCTGAAGGAATGCAGTGTCTGCTTTGCTGCACTTAGTATGTCCCTGACATGAGCAATTTGTACGAATCTGTTGAAATTTACGGCATTATGATAGCTGGCAATTATTTTGGTTAAGGTCAGGCTCAGTCTAAATCTGCAGACTTGTTTTGTATTTTCTGTGCTGATTGTAGGGGTGAAGTATGCATACATTTTGCGGATTGGATTTAAACCAATTACCATGAACAAAATTCATTATCACAAAAAGAAAAAAAAAACATTCAAAAGTTGGGGGACGTGTAGATTTGATTTTGAATGAGAGGCATTCCACTTTTCATATTTCTGCTGCTGCATATTCCGTATGGTCCGTTCCTGATTTTATATTAAAAATTAGATATTTTCAATATGTTTCGCCTGTGTTTAACCGGCCTGTGTTTAAAAAGTTCCAAAAATAAAATGAATAGTTTCAGAACCATACATCAAGATAAGTTTTTATTTCTTTTATTTTTTTCTGTAACTGGTAGAACATGGTCATGGGTTTCATTCCCATGGTATGTACATAAAATGCACTGACGCTTGCATTAAAATGAATAAATGCACAAAAATTCACAGTAGAAAAGACAACTAACTTTTAATGATTACAGGTGCATCTCAATAAATTAGAATGTCGTGGAAAACTTAATTTATTTCAGTAATTCAACTCAAATTGTGAAACGCGTGTATTAAATAAATTCAATGCACACAGACTGAAGTAGTTTAAGTCTTTGGTTCTTTTAATTGTGATGATAAACTACTTCAGTCTGTGTGCATTGAATTTATTTAATACACGAGTTTCACAATTTGAGTTGAATTACTGAAATAAATGGACTTTTCCATGACATTCTAATTTATTGAGATGCACCTGTATATGCTACTAAATTCATTCTAATGTTGGACATTTAAAACCCCTAACACTGGTCGATATAGTGCATTCTTCATAACAATGTCATGTGGATGCTAGTGATATTGTGTGCTTCCCAAGGGAAACTGTACTCAAAGAGAGCATAAAGGCAGTGAATGAGGGCAAATGAGGAAAGTGGCTGCGTGTCACTCTTTTTATACTTCTCTTTAGAGGAGCGCCCTGACCTGAACCTTAAATGTAATAGCATGTGCTAATGGCCCTCAAACTCAGAGGGCCACAGCTAGTTGCGACACCAAAGTCTCATTTCCAGAGGCCAGAATGGTGGATACTGTAGGTCCATGTTGTTGTTGTTGTTGTTGTTGTTGTGTAATGGCAAAGCACTATACCATATGGTCTGATATTCTTCCAGGGGCATGTCCCCTAATTTGCAGTAACCTCATTTCCCGTAACACTCATAGGGGCGAAAAGATCACCTTCTGCAGTGGGTTGTGCAATCCAGCCTCACACACAGATGCTCTTCTGTTTGGGGCCTGTTGATTTCCAGTCCGTGTAAGTCCTTTTAGTGCCATTCCTGCCCAGAGCCGGGCCTTGCTCCATGCCACCTCGTTTATTAATAACCCAGCAGAACACATGTTGGGAAATCATTTGTGACTTTGAGTCCTAGTGGTGCTGCGTTCTGCATGACTGCCCACGTGCTGGAATGCAGGAAGTGTGGCGTTGCAGCAGGTAGAGGGATGACATGCATCAAGGACAGTTTAAAAAAACACAGAGAGCGATGGGGCCAACGAGTGTCAGAATAGAGTGAAAGAGAGAAAAAAAGTGAAGGACGAAGTAGACGGCGGAGTCAACTTTCTGTCCTGACGCATTGTTACAAAGCTGTTAGCAGTGTATTTTTCTTCGCAATGTTTGAGGTTATTATGGATTGTGTTGCCGTTCGTTGTTTGATTCATCATGTAATACCACTGTCGGAGTATTTGGATGTTTGAGCAGATGGCTTATCAGACAGAGTTGCTCCTCGTAATTGGTTCCTGCATTAAAAGCACCTCTTATCAGCCTATAATAATGTGGAGATGAGATGTCTAGAGCTTGCGGTGTTTCTTTTGTCACTTTGGTAATGAATCATACTTTGCATCACATATTTTTCTGTCAGCTTACAGAATTGTTTTGTTTCCTTCCTTTCATCAACTGTTTTATATCAAATATTGCTTTTCGAAGCGTAGACAGGCTGCCGAGATGTGTGAAAATCATGGAAAAACCTGATTAAATTAGCTAACAACTGATTATTTACTAATCAAATGCTCTGCCATTTACCAGTTAGGTCTTTAAAAAAAAGAAAATACATTTACCTAAATTAATATTTTATGAATTTGTAAATGTTTTTAAAAGTGTCAAAGCCGCTTCATTTTTAAAATAGGAGAATGTGTCCAACTTACTAATGTTTTTTTTTTTTTTTTTTT
>NW_015551089.1:342877-348930 GCF_001515605.1 Sinocyclocheilus anshuiensis | reverse complement strand
TTGCAACTTATCAATTTTTTTTTTTTTTTTTTTTTTTTGTGAGGTGGGTGATACAACTGTCCTGATATCAAAATGATGTATCATAATGAATTGAAATAATGAAATTCTTGAAAGAAAAGTAGTTTGGTATATTTACTTTATTTGTTCACTTATTTACTGTATGATTCACACACAGTAATATAGTATTGTTTTTAAATGTCCTCCATCTCAAAGGCATGTGGTGTAGCCAACAAATTAATATAGAAACATGATAAAATAAAACAAAACAAAACTGGGAAAAATCATAGTGTGGACCTCTCCAGACCTGCATGACATTTTATGACAAGCCAATGTTAGTTTTTGTAAAGATGCCATGTGATAAGACTCTCCAAAAATGCAGTGATATGGCTTGGTCTCTAGGTATGATAAAATATAAATCTATGAGATTTTATATTTTATTTAAATATTATCTATTTAAATGTTTTATCATCCATCAGGCAAAAAAAAAAATTTAACTTTCGGGGTTTCTTCAAATTCTACGTATGAGCAACTGTAATAGTGATGCTTGCGTTACAAGGAAAAAAGACCATACAAAGTATTGATATTCATATTCAATATTCATATTCAAGTTTAATGCTCTGGGAAATCTGGGACTCAAGTGACCTGATCATAGAAATGAGGCCGTTACAGCCAAGAAGCTTAAGCTTCTCTTTTCATTTTTAACCCAGTGTTGTGCAATCTCTCAAGTCATTTCCTCACACAGGGTGCCGATTTCCTTCTGAACAGAACCTTTTTAAATAACACTCTCGGCTGAGCTATTTCATCTGCTATTCCATCTGAACTGCTCATATCATGCTCCAGTTCACTTCAACCCTAGACGACTCATTCACTGTCTCACTTTTCATTGACGATTGGTGCACCAGACCCAAGGACTGACTGGTTACAATGAGTGAAGAGAGTTAGACTGGCATAAATGGGCAAAACGCTTTCCCACCATGTGTAGGTGGAGTGTAGTACTGAATCATTCTGCAAGTATTGCTGCATTCCTGCCCTCTCCTGTTAAGTCCTCCACTTTTTCTATAATGGACCAGTGTGAGATCACAAAATTAGTATCCTTTTTAGCATGAAATCTGTAATTCTAATGTTGAAATTTGCCCCCTTGTATCTTGAAATCTCAGAGTGCAACCAAACGTGCAGTTTCGAAGGCTGTACCAGACATTTTTTCGAGAATATCACCCAACCTTGTTGGAAAATCCCATTCATGCCAGCTTAAGGTGGTCAAGCTTGTTTTTGGAACATGTTGACCTTTTTTGTGTGTGTGTGTGCTCTACCAGCCTTGACCTGCTTGCACAAGATGGACTATTAGGTTGACTTTGTGGCCAACCCTGGTAGACCATATGATCGACCATGCAGATTTCCATTGGTTTGTCAGATGGAAACCCTGTCAACCATATGACATGATGCACATTTTGTGTCCTGTCTAATAATTTATTTAACAGTACATAAAAAATTCAGTTCACACATACACTGACTTAAAACACCTCTTCTAAGTTGAGCGTGTGTTTAATTTACGAATTAAAATTTATTTTGGGCATAAAGTCAAATTATGTTTGTATAATTTTTTTTTAATTATTTAGATGTGTACACTACTTGATGGTTACATTAAATGACTTTTTTTTGTTAGATTACATAAAAATAAAAATAAAATCTTGAAAATGAAAATTAAATTTTTTTTTTTACCGTATGAAACTGCTGTTTTTCAACTTCAAGTTTTAGGTTAATCCACCTCTTTCTTCTTTTGTAAGAGCTACATCCTATGATTTGTTTCTCTATGAGGTTCATCAATAATCAGTTGATTTATATCAGTGTACAGGTGTTTGCTGTATTAGATAGTTGCCTGTGAAGCTTCTCTAAATCTGGTGCTGTGACCCGACTGTTGTGATCGATACATATGTAGACTTGACGGTCGAGAAAGCCGGAGAAAATCAATGGTGTTTATTAAGATACTCTGTATGCAGTCAGAACGGGCAAAGCAAATGATGAACTGTTTTTTAACAATGACTAGCTGCAGTGTTTGAAAAGCTAAGATTCAAGGTTTGCTTATTCATTTTTAGAGGGACACTTAATCTGTGGAGGAATTCGGTTGGGAAATCTCATTTTACATCTGTAAGAAATAACACGGTTTGCCATGTAGCTCAATGAATGTAGCTCAGTATCACAGGGGATAAAGGTTTTTGAAAGGTCTGTTCTTTCCTTTTTGTTGAACTCTTGGCATTTTACTCTTATCTGTTGTCTTAACCTGAAAAACAAAACAAAAATTGTGCCAAGGGGGAGGTTTTTGCTATGAAACAAAGGTTCACTTTTTTCTGGAGGAGTGGAATGTTTGAAACAGTTTTAGGCAATGATGAAATCACTCATTTTGCATTCCAGGCCAAATCCAGTGGCTGTGCATTTCAATTTTGAAGGGGACATTTTTATATATAAGAAATACACTAATCCATCTGGCTCCTGAAGTTCTACACCCCTCAAACACAGACAGAAATACTGACACACAAATTCACACAGACACACTCACTCTCTCTCTCACTCACTCACTACACCTCAGCTCTCAGGCTTTGAGAGACTTAATCTTTTGAGAAAATTTTAAATATGACAAACTTTCCCCTAGGCCAGTGATATCACTGTAAATAGCACTGTTTGTTTTCTGCACTGAAACATAGCTAAATGACTGCTATAGTGCACAAAATAGCAGTCTGTTTGGGTAAGAAAAATGTGTGTGTGTGTGTGTGTATCCACTTAAGCATTCTTAAATTTATAGTAAGTGTTTTTTTTTTTTATTAATACTTTTAGTTAGCCAGGATACATTAAATTGATGAAAGAGACAATAAAGACATTTATAATGTTACTAAAATTCTATTTCAAATAAATGCTGTTCTTTTGAACTCTCTATTCATTAATAAGTATCATAATAAGTATAAGTATAAAAAAATATATTAATGAGCTCAACTGTTTTCAAGATTTAAGATAATAAGAAATGTTACTTGAGCTCCAAATCTGCATATTAGAATGATTTCTGAGTGTCACACTGAAGAATGGAGTAAAGATGCGGATATTACAAAAAAAAATAAACATTTTTAAACAATTATTTTAATTTTAATAATATTTTACAGTATTTTCTGTCATTTTGGTTTTTAAGGTAGCTTTAAATTCATTCTTAAAAAACATTTTTATATATAAGAAATACACTAATCCATCTGGCTCCTGAAGTTCTACACCCCTCAAACACAGACAGAAATACTGACACACAAATTCACACAGACACACTCACTCTCTCTCTCACTCACTCACTACACCTCAGCTCTCAGGCTTTGAGAGACTTAATCTTTTGAGAAAATTTTAAATATGACAAACTTTCCCCTAGGCCAGTGATATCACTGTAAATAGCACTGTTTGTTTTCTGCACTGAAACATAGCTAAATGACTGCTATAGTGCACAAAATAGCAGTCTGTTTGGGTAAGAAAAATGTGTGTGTGTGTGTGTGTATCCACTTAAGCATTCTTAAATTTATAGTAAGTGTTTTTTTTTTTTATTAATACTTTTAGTTAGCCAGGATACATTAAATTGATGAAAGAGACAATAAAGACATTTATAATGTTACTAAAATTCTATTTCAAATAAATGCTGTTCTTTTGAACTCTCTATTCATTAATAAGTATCATAATAAGTATAAGTATAAAAAAATATATTAATGAGCTCAACTGTTTTCAAGATTTAAGATAATAAGAAATGTTACTTGAGCTCCAAATCTGCATATTAGAATGATTTCTGAGTGTCACACTGAAGAATGGAGTAAAGATGCGGATATTACAAAAAAAAATAAAAAATAAACATTTTTAAACAATTATTTTAATTTTAATAATATTTTACAGTATTTTCTGTCATTTTAGTTTTTAAGGTAGCTTTAAATTAATTCTTAAAAAGATATGAAAATAGAAAATTTGAAATATATGTGGTATATATAATATATGTGGTATTTTGCATATTTTAAGTCATGTTTTCTTTTGCAATTTAAAATGATTACTTGAAAATACACTTTAGCATTCTCAGTAGCTACTGTAGTGCGAATTGCAAAGAAATCAGCCAATTTTATATAAATATATTTTAATTTATGTACATTTTAATTAAAAAAAAAATCATTGTGGATTGCAATCATGGAAATTTGGGTATGCGAAATATACAAAATAATCTCAATGGCTCTCATTTTTTTATGCTGAATATAATTTCACACTGTATTCTTTTTGAAATCCAGGACATTTCTTTATGAGACAATTCATGTATCGTTTCTATTTTAATGCACGCACACACAGAAAGAATAAATGTAGAAATGAGTTAGCGCTCCTTGTAATTTATCAGTGCCTCACGTCCGCGCGGCACGGGGAGCTCAGCCATCAGGAAATGACTGTGATCTTACAAGTCTGTGCGTCCTGATGAACTAAAGTAAATAAATAAATAAACAAAGGCCGGCGGTGATTGTGCGGAACAGCAACCTGGGGGTAAAATCGGTCCCGCTATGCAGATTACAGGCAGGACTACGCCTAGTAATGAGGCTGCATTATTCATGGAGACTTCTGGCATAGTCAGAGACAGACTGATCCTCACCCTGCCTGGCTATGGGCTAGAGAGCTGCAGATCTCTTTCTGCCTGGCTGTCTTCTTTCTCTCTTTTCTGTCACCTTACTCCATCTGTTTTTTCCCTTCTTTTTTCTTGCTATCTTTGTGATGTTGTATCTCGCTCTATCCTCTGCCTCTGTTTTGCTGCAGTTTCCTATCTCCTGCCTCCCACTGTGTCATGAGTCTTTTTTTTGTCTGTCCACATCTTGCTCTCTCTCTTCCACTTGCTATGGTGTCAAGCACCTAACAGACAATGGTCTGGCTGTCAGTGAGATGATAGTGTTTGCTGGAGGAGTGCTCAGCATTTACCTGCAATGAAAAGTGCACCACATGCTATGCCTGCGAGGCACATGCATGCATCTCTATAGAGCCGCTCAGATTTGAATTAGTTACAGACCAGTCAAGTGTATTTAAATCCTGGGATTGTTCTCATGTGAAGTGAACAATTGTGTGGACTTTGATTTTAGTACATTTTAAGTGGTATTCTTTTCCCGGTCTTCTGTTTAGATTCTGCTCCAGTATTCAACAGTTAGCAAATACAGTGAGATTCAAAAGTTTGAGTGAGATTCACCAGATTTTTTAAAATTATTATTTTAACCTTTATTTTTCATTAAAATTAAATAAAAAAATGTTTTATCAATTTACAATGTAAAACATGTATTTATTCATTTATTTATTTACTTTTTTAACATCTTGTGTCATGATTTTAAAGCAGCTTGGCACATTAAAATTAGTTCAACATTCAAAAACGCATTTACAGACTGCTGCTCTATTTCATTCCATTGTGCTCATCAAGTATCATTGCCATACTATTACAGTTTTTATTAATATTTTGAATTTGTTTTAATTTTTTTATATTTTCAATTTACATATTAGTAAAAGTTTTAGTAATATTTTGTGAGATTGTCATCTTTAGTATGTATTTATTTTGTTAGGTTTTTAACTTTATTTGTTTTTTAATTGATTTATTTTTAGTTAAACTAAATGAAAATGAGAAATATTGCCTTGGCAACTATCTGAAAATAAGGAAGTACTAAAATTACTAGTGCGACGTGATTAATCACATCCAAAATAAATGTTTTTCTGTACATAGTATGTGCGTGTACTGTGTATATTTATTATGTATATAAATACACACACATGCATGTATATATGTAAGAAAAATATGTTACGTTTATATATTAAATATATTTATATATAATATAAATTATATGGATATAAATATATACATGTAAATACATGTAAATATTTTCAAAATATATACTGGATGTGTGTGTATTTATATATACATAATAAATATACACCGTACACACAGATATATTATGTAAATAAAAACTTTTATTTTGGCTGCGATTAATCACGATTAATCGTTTGACAGCACTAATTAAAGTGTACAAAAAAAC
>NW_015551089.1:337695-342511 GCF_001515605.1 Sinocyclocheilus anshuiensis | reverse complement strand
TTTTTTTTGGCATCTCCATGTGGTCCTGTTCGGTATGGCAACTTGACTTCTCTAAAATGTAAAAAAGCTCTTTGCTGTTGCACTGTACACATACTATAAAATTCTGTTTTTTTTTTCTTTCATATGTGCTTATATGGGCTCCTTATATCATGTGGTTCTTTGGTGTCCTTTTGGAGTTTCTAAGTGTCCTTTTTTGGAAAGACATCTAAATTTATCTTGAAAAAAGCTTGCGGAGAATATAGATTTTTGAGAATCACTCTTCAATCTTTTGGTTTACTTTGCTGGATATAGCAAATGATGACAAAATAAACATTTGAAACAAGATAAATGGTCTATGTTTAATTTCATGAAGTGTGCGATTAATCACGATTGATCATAGAAAAAGGATGTGATTAATTAGATTAAACATTTTAATCGATTGACAGCCCTAATATATATATATATATGTGTGTGTGTGTGTGTGTGTGTGTGTGTATGTTAACATTTATTTTATATATATATATCATGCCTTTACATGATTCCTGGCAGTCAGGATGCCGGACGAATTAATCTCCACATTTTTGCCAGCTTCAATTAAACTTTAAAGAGTTTTGTTTCAGTCACATGTGTCTAAGTGGCATTTAAAGTGACCAAAATGTAACTTTTTGAAAGTGGCATATCTGAAATTTGAGTGTTAATTGAGAGCAAAGTAGAATAAACAGGTGTTCTCAAGGAAATCTTGAGTTTACCTACTACTAAAGGCATCAAACAAAACTTCAAAGATTCAGTACCATGAACCTCACAAACTTTGTCAAATCTAGTCAACATTTCTTGCTTGGAAGCAATTGGTAGCAGCCTGGGAGCTTGTAAACACAACCTTGGCTTGATCTATTACTTCCAAAAGTTGTGTAAAAACTAGCCAATCAGATTAAAGCTTGTTGTTTTAAAAAATATCTTGCCATTTTGTGTGCAGTATACATAAAATGCTCCATGAATGGTTTGTGGATGGCGACTAACTAATTTTCTTAGCAAGATTCTCTGTAATGTTGAGCTTATTGTCTGGTAAAGAAGCCTGTATTGTGAGAGAAACCAGGCACTGGGTCAGTGTTTGTGTCATTTAATGGAGAGTAAAGTGCTCACTGGGGTGTGTGGCTTACACTGTTATCTGGCTGTAAAACCGGTCCCTGAACTCCCCTCGCTCTCACTCTCGCCTCGTTTTCTCATCGTCTGCTCAACCCAACCATCTTTCAACCGGCCCCAGAGGAACTGAACTATAGCCTTGTAGAAAATTTACTTTTCACCACACTTGTCATTGGGCCGTGAATTGAGAATTTACTGGACATAAACATTTCTTACGAAACTGTGTTTAGCATTATTCTATTAAGTATTTTTTCGACATTTTAAAAGCAGCCGCTAATGAGCACCGAACACAACATGCCACCATTGTCAATGGAGGTTTGCTAACAATTGCCAGCTATAATACGTCTGCTGTTGGTACTGTTAAACTGTTGGCATTCATGTTTCTTCTTTACAGTAACATGCCAAAACGTTATATTGTTAGCACTGTTTCAACCATCAGGGGTGTCTATACAAACACAAAATGATAATTTAGAGTATTTGTACCGCATTTAATGCCAAAATGTTGAAGTGTGTAAGTGAAAGGGTGTCATCTGTCATGAAAACATCCCATCAAGTTTGTTCCTCAAATATTGGTTTTGTTGTCGTAATGCCAGAAATGTGTCATTACTATAAGTGTTTAGATAAACTTGGTGACAACAAGGCGACTTCATTTACAAAATTGCAATGTAAACCATCGCAAAAGTCTGGGAAACTGGCTAGAACCTGTTTAATTCACTCGCCATTCTTGTATATTAGCCGAACATTAAATGTACAGCTTGCTTTGAAAGCCCAAAGTATACTTAAATTTCTTAAAGCTCTTAATGTTTTTTTTTTTTTTAGCCTAGATAAACTTGACAACAAAATTACTAATTTACAATATGCAATGTAAATCATCACATAAGAAGTTAATTCTAATTCTAGAAATTATCTAGAAACTAGAGATGCACCGATTGCAATTTTCTTGGCCGATTCCGATTTCCGATTTTTCGTTAGTGTGATCTGTCGATACCGATTTTTGCCGATTACGATTTTCTTTCTAAGAACTATAATTGACAGCATATACAAACAAAAATCTACTTTTCTTCAACGCGAAGTTTTATTTTCATAAAAAAACACAAGTTAAAAGTCAGTAATAAAATAAGAACAAATAAAAAAATGGCAAACAACAGCACAAATAAATGCAATAGAATAAAGAGAGCTATGAAACTAAGTTTTTCAGGTTAAGTAAGTTTTTATTCAGGTAAGGAATACTACAGAAATTAAAGTAATCAAATGTAAAATAACACATCCAGTGTCACACAACATGCGTTCTCTTTCTCAACTATTTAACGTTCCAAATTCCGTGACCTTTCTGCTTCAACAGAGATAAATGAAGGAGAACAGAAAAACATCTATTCAGTGACAACTTCAGAGTTACTGGCCCCGTCCCAAATGTTACCCGTAGCCCTCTTCCTAACCCTGTAAAGCAGAAATTAGAGATGCACAGATTGCAATTTTCTTGGCCGAATCCGATTTTTTGTTAGTGTGATCTGTCGATACCGATTTTTGCCGATTCCGATTTTCTTTCTAAGAACTATAATTGACAGCATATACAAACAAAAATCTACTTTTCTTCAACGCGAAGTTTTATTTTCATAAAAAAACACAAGTTAAAAGTCAGTAATAAAATAAGAACAAATAAAAAAATGGCAAACAACAGCACAAATAAATGCAATAGAATAAAGAGAGCTATGAAACTAAGTTTTTCAGGTTAAGTAAGTTTTTATTCAGGTAAGGAATACTACAGAAATTAAAGTAATCAAATGTAAAATAACACATCCAGTGTCACACAACATGCGTTCTCTTTCTCAACTATTTAACGTTCCAAAACTGACTATGTTTAACTGGATACTCGCCAAGACGGGCATTTTGACATAATTTTGTATGTATTTGAACGTTTTAGCGCAGTTAGCCACTCATTTTGGTATTTGTGGCTCACAAGCTGTTTGAGACTTGATTGTCCGCTCCACTAATATAGATCAGTGGTGGTGTGCACGTGTTTGGTATAAGCGCGAAACCTGCGGCAATTACTATAATGCGCAATACAAGCACTATTTAACCGAAGCACTATTTAACCGGAGCGAATGAGACGTGTGTGAGAGAGAAGGGGTCGTCGGAGAGAAGAGAGCGAGAATGCGCGGCTGATGTTATTGCCTGTGCCGCTGCTAACAAAACGGATCGGCTCGAAATCGGAAAGAAGTGAGACTGACCGACCGATCACCGATCATGAGGAAAATCGACCGATTCCGATACCTGGCCGATCGATCGGTGCATCTCTACTATAAACTGTTTAACTTACTCGCAAATTTTTATTTAATTTTTTTTGTTGTTGTTAACCGAACGTTAAATGATTAGCCTGCTTTTAAAGACCAGAGTAAACAACTTTGATTAAAAACGTTTAACATATGCATAAGACATTTCGCAGGACACTATACTACTATTTCGTAGCATCCACAAAAACATGCGTACTAGAAAGCTTCATCTTTATCCAGTGCGCTTTTTCTCTCCAGAGGTTATTAGCGATAAAAGGTGTTTTTATACTCGTTTAACACTAGAACCACCACGGGGAACATTTTACCCGTGGCTGTTTTTAAAACGTACATAAAATATTTTTATTAAAACATTAAAGTCTCCCAGTCACTGACTTTTATTAAAATTGTGTGATTTACAATCCCCTGTTGTTAAAAACTGTTGAGATAAAACCAGATAAAAAACGGGGCATTTATACCTATAAGCGCCAGCTCAAATTTACCCCGCTTTATAATGCCTGTATGTCCGCGCTGTCATTTTCATGCTGCTTATGTTTTTAACATAGTACATTGCTAGGCAACACCTTTCACTTACTGAATTAGTGGTTATCAGTTTCATAAATAAAGACAAAATGAGTAAAAGAAGGCGATTTATGAATGCTGAAGAGGTATAAGAAGCACTAAATGCCATGAGTGATGGAGAGTCTGATGGTGGGGAGATAAGTAAAGCGTCCTGTCGGCTCAGCATCTGACGGCGATCAATATATCATATTTAGACGTTTTATCCTAATGTTACTCATAATTGTTCAAAATTTGGATTCATTATTTAATTTTTGTTTTGCCATTTCTATCGTTTATTGTTCGCTTCTGTGATGCTATTTATTCTAGTCTGCCTGTTTCCTGAAGAAAAAAAAATCCGATCTGATGTAGGCTAATGAATAAAACCTTCTTTTTTTTATTACCCGAAGTTTATTGGTGTTCTTCTTGTATAATTCAAATTATAAATGATATAACTAAACAAATTAATAATTAATTAGGTGAAGGTGTGCACTTGAATTTGTCATTGTATCATCCTATGCAATGTGGTGAATTATTATTGCTCATTATTGTCTATAGACTATTTTTAGAAATTTAAATAACATAGGTTATTTTAATATATTGATTAATGACCTGTTACACCACCTAATTCTCCTCCTTCACCTCCTTCTAATTCTCATTGTGAGTGCAGGCTTGTTTAGCTTAATATTGACCATTATGAAAAGTGACTAGTGTAGCCTGCATAAAAAAAGCCTTGAACATAAAACAACAGGACAAAAATATAGTTGATGACTAGACATAATCATTTCATGACTCTAGACACTTCTTTGTGAAGACAGTAGCATAATACAGTGAAATAATATGTTCTTTAGCCATTCAAAAACAGCTGTCAT
>NW_015551089.1:334171-337685 GCF_001515605.1 Sinocyclocheilus anshuiensis | reverse complement strand
AAATTATAAATGATATAACTAAACAAATTAATAAATATTTAGGTGAAGCTGTGCGCTTGATTTTGTCATCGCATCATCCTATGCAGTGTGGTGAATTATTATTTCTCATTATTGTCTATAGGCTATTTTAGTCATTTAAATAACATAGGTTATCTTAATATATTGATTAATGACATTGTATCATAATAGCCTATTACACCACCCAAAGATGTATTTACTTCCTTCTAATTCTCGTTGTCAGTGCAGGCTTGTTTAGCTTAATATTGACCGTTATGAAAAGTGACTAGTGTAGCCTGCATAAAAAAAGCCTTGAACATAAAACAACAGGACAAAAATATAGTTGATGACTAGACATAATCATTTCATGACTCTAGACACTTCTTTGTGAAGACAGTAGCATAATACAGTGAAATAATATGTTCTTTAGCCATATAAAAACAGCTGTCATGAGCATGGGTAAAATTTACCCGCTGGCGCTTTTAGGTATACAGCGACCCCTGGCGGTTCTAGTGTTAAACTAGAGTTTAACTAGTGCGGGTATCTTCTAACCCCCTTTTGCAAGTGCTCGTCAATGCAGGCATCTATTATTTTTGTGGTCTCCAGTGGTTTGTTGTTCCATCTACTCTGTTTCTTCTTTGACTATGAAAGGACTGGTCAGTCCACCTTGTGGACAAACTTATTAGTGCAAATAAAATCGTACAGAGTTTGCGTGTTTAGAACAATCTGTCTGTACACGTGCAGTACATGTGTACTATACTGATGATGAAATTTACATCATGTGCACTGCACATGCCCTAGAAAAACATCTCTCCCTATTACAGAGACCGTTTTCATCCCACCTGATGTTTTTACGCGGTCATATTGAAAACGTGTTAAGATGTTTCTTACCTCACTGTGCAAGGGCTCACCAAACACACTTGTAAACGGTTGCCAAAGAAACAATACACAGGGACAAAGTGTTGCCATACCCATATGGATGCTCGATGATGATGATGTACTAACAGCTCCTCTGAGCATGGAATGATTTACACAGCAAATGTGGACCATGGCACAACGCGTGTGTGCTGGTGCATACCTGCTCTTCAATCACTCTCGCTGTTGGGAATGCACGCTCTACAGATGTGGACCATTACAGACTCTCCAAAGCCAGATGTGTGTAATGGGTTGGTCGGAGTGTGTCACTGGTGTTCTCCAGGGACAGGGTATTGTGGAGCGGATAGTTGTTGGACTGTAAAGAGCTCTCTCTGACTGTCTCAATTAACCAGCACCCGTAATGATTCATCGGAGGGCCATATCCATGTTCGCTCATTTTGATTCATTTCTCTTTATGTGTACTCTCTGCTGGTTTGGTCTGGATCCAGTTTGAAATTTTGAAGGGAAATGCATTTGAGTGTGTTTATGAGAGCGACACTCTCAAAAATAAAGGTTCCAAAAGGAGGTGTTTGCAGTGAATGTCATAGAATGAATGTCATACCATTATGGTTTTCCTAAAATAACATTTTGATTGTGAAGTGTGAAGAACATTTTGATAACTTAAAGATCCATTTTTCTACTATAATGAACCTTTTGTACAATGGAAAGGTTCTATGGATGTGAAAAGTAGATGCCAATAAAATAACTTTATGTTTAAGATTGCATTTAAATCCATTATACTATTCCCTCACAGTGTTGGGTGTAATGCATTCCTAAGTAATTCATTACTGTAATTTAATTACATTTGCCTTGAAAAAATAAAGTAAGGCATTACTCTTTCTGTAATTTAGTTACAGTTACTTCTGATGTAATTGTATTAAATACTGTGTAGACTATAGAACCATTCTATATTAAACAATAGTGGGTTTAACATCTAATGTTAAAATGTGTTTTTAATGTAACCTTCTCACTTTAAATACTTTGGCCAGTTCAAGAATAATTTATGCAATTTAATATGATTTATTTAAAAGAATTAAAAAAGCGTCTGTGTATTGTTCTGGTTGAGGTTTAAATTTAGAAATTGATTAGTAATAAGTAATGCAGTAATGCTCCCTGGGAGCAGTTGGGGGTTCGGTGCCTTGCTCAAGGGTCTCACCTCAGTCGTGGTATTGACGGTGGAAGAGAGCGCTGGTTATTCACTCCCCCTACCTACAATTCCTGCCGGATGTACAACATAAAACTCACATCATATGTTTTGTTTTATACATTTCTTTTACAATAGAAGTGCCAGAGGTACATATCTTAGATAGGAGGACCTTCAAATATTATCTTGGATAAATGGGGGCCTTGGAGTCAAAAAGGTTGAGAACCACTGCCTTAAAATGTTGTGTATGTAGGCAGCGCACTGTGTTTTGGAACATGGCTAAACTCACTCCAGTGTTAATGTGCTATAACTGCCTGCTGTCTACAGATGTGCCTTGCTTCTTTCAGAGCAGCTTCCATCAGTGAAGAAAAACACGAACCATCTCAAATCATTGCTCATTCTTGTTTGCCTTAGGCTGAGAAGGCTGACCTTTCACCTTCCTTATTTACATTTCATCAAACCTCTCTCTGTCGTTTTGCATTTAAATGGATCGCTGACATGTGGGAAGGTAAATCAGAGTTTGACTGATGTTCTAAATAAATTTTTATATGATAAAACGAAATGATTTTTATGGTTTTTAGCACTATGATCCAGGGATGGAGCTTTTCAAAATGTAATGCATGCACAAGGAAAAGCCTGGGTTTGGTTCAGGTTCCAGGTATTGCATAAATCCATATTAAATGAAATTATAAGCATAACACAGTGATAGAACATATTTTACTGTTTTCTTGGCATTCTTATTTAAGTAATTATTGATTTCCTGAGAGATCACATGAATGTCACTTTACAAAATTGGATAGTTACATTTATGGAAGATTATTTATTAATTTTTTTAAGGTAAAAGTCATGACATCATGACACATGAAAAAAGAAAATGTTTTTTTCACGTAAGCCTGTCATGTAATGTTGTCGTGGGTTTTCTTAGCTGACTCATTTGTGATGTAGGTGGAGAATAATAGAGGTCCACATCAAGACAACAAGATTGCAGCCATCACAAATTGAGATTTATTCTCCAAACCAGAGAAAATAAATGACATTTAACAGCATGAGGACTGCCAAAACAGTATCGTGATGCTCTTGCTTGCTTGGGTACAAATGGTATGATGTTGTAAAAGTAACTGAAAAGCATTAAATTAAAGGAATAATATGATGGTGGCTCTAGTGACATACCCATTGCAGTCTTTTTAAAGCGGTCATATGATGCGATTTCAATTTTTCCTTTCTCTTTGAAGTGATACAAGCTCTTGGTGCATAAAGAAGATCTGTAAAGTTGCAAAGACTAAAGTCTCAAATCCAAAGAGATATTCTTTATAAAAGTTAAGAGTCAGCCACGCCTACCTAAAACACCTCGTTCTAACACGCCCCCACATGTCTACGTCACGATGTGGGAAGATTTGCATAACGCCGCCCAAATGTTCACGCAAAGAAAGAAGGCGTAACTTTTATTCTCGCTGTAGT
>NW_015551089.1:319009-333859 GCF_001515605.1 Sinocyclocheilus anshuiensis | reverse complement strand
TCACTCAAGCCCGCCGTGTGTGACGCTGTGTGTTTCGTTGTGAAATCAAAACTACTTTGTTTGGTCTTCCAAAAAAGGACACGACTAGAAATCAGTGGTTAAGTTGTATTTACAACACTGTTCCAGAACAGTTCAACCCAAATATATATTCAGCACGGATCAGCTCTAGGCATGACGAAGCGGATATTGTCCTCAAATACACAGAATAATGTTCTTTTTAGCAACATCATATGACCCCTTTAAAGTTATAGATCATTGCTCATATATGTATTTGGCACCTATTGAAACCCTTCTACACCCATGAGCCTTTCTGGGTATTATTACTTGGTAGATCTCTGCTTGTTTATGTGCAGTTTGTTGGGTTTTCCATATTTTCCATGCTTTGCTTTTCTCTGCCACTTTCTCCCTTGTCTCCCTTGCCACTTAGGACTTTGCTTGCTACACCGGCTCTGTGAAATATCAAGTAATGACTTTACAGTGCCAAGCCAACCTGCTGCTCTCAGCCAGAGCCCTGTCTCCATCAATGACAACTGATTTGATGATATGCTTTGAAGAACAGCTTTTCTATAGGCAATAATTATGCACAGTGGGTCTTTTCATCGATCGAAATTATGCACTCCGTATGAACAAGCTCATCATCGCACAATAATCGATGTCTAAACTTCATTTCTCTATGTTTCGGTCATAGATGTGAACCGTATAGATTTCCAGCTGCTATAGGACATTACTGTTTTTTTGCACACTCGCACCATACAAGGTGTTTCTGTACTTCATTATGGTGAGAGGCTGGAGATGTGTGTTTTGTCGCATCTCAGGAAGTGGAAGTATGATAAGCCGAGAGGTCGAGGCTGCTCCCAGATTGAATTTATATGTAACAATCTGTTTCCATCTCAGCAGCAGATGCCTGGCAACCACGTCCATGCGATCAGTGGTGAACAGCTGTCATTGTCAAAAGAGAAATCACAATGAAGGCTGTTCACCGGCTCTGTGGAATAACAAGTAATGACTTTACAGTGCCAAGCCAACCTGCTGCTCTCAGCAGAGCCCTGTCTCCATCAATGACGGCTGATTTGATGATGTGCTTTGAAGAACAGCTTTTCTATAGGCAATAATTATGCACAGTGGGTCTGTTCATCGATCGAAATTATGCACTCCGTATGAACAAGCTCATCATCGCACAATAATCGATGTCTAAACTTAATTTCTCTATGTTTCGGTCATAGATGTGAACTGTATAGATTTCCAGCTGCTATAGGACATTACTGTTCTTTTGCACACTCGCACCATACAAGGTGTTTCTGTACTTCATTATGGTGAGAGGCTGGAGATGTGTGTTTTGTCGCATCTCAGGAAGTGGAAGTATGATAAGCCGAGAGGTCGAGGCTGCTCCCAGATTGAATTTATATGTAAGAATCTGTTTCCATCTCAGCAGCAGATTCCTGGCAACCACGTCCATGCGATCAGTGGTGAACAGCTGTCATTGTCAAAAGAGAAATCACAATGAAGGCTGTGAAAAACAAACATGAAAAAGAAACTGAGCGGTAGCTCTCGTCTTAGCAAAGGAGGGGGTCATTGTGAGGACGTGTTTTTCTCACCTTTTCTTTTATCAGGGTGCAGTTAATAAGAAAGCAAACAGTACAGTTCTGCAAACAGATGGGTCATTATGATGGTTGACATCATAAATTATTTCTAATATATTTTCTTAATCTTGGTATGATAAGCAGCAGTTTTGTTTTTGTTAGAATATATATTGGTACCCTATTGTTGATTGGCCAATATTAGATTTTTTAATCCATATTAGTTGGTACTTTTTTGTATATGTATTGGCCACTGTTAAATGTAATATTTAGGAAGCCTCAAAATTAATATTCATTTTAAATGTTTTTCACTTTACATTTGGATATTTATATTGGACACCGTTTTCATGCTGTACATTATAATGTTATAACAATTTGTAGAATTTAATAGTTGATTTAGTTTTTTATTATTAATAATATTATTAATTATGGAGGATTGTGAGTGCCGTATTAATAAATAAATAAATGTTTAATTAAAAGTGTCAATAAATAAAAAAAGTAAAAAAGAAAATCAATGTCCAATAGAAAAATGTAATTCGTGCTATTTATTTATTGACATTTTTTTCTGCTTTTAATGGAAGATTTATTTATTATGATATGGTTATTCCATATCATATAATATATGTATTTTTTAAATAATGCATTTATTTGTTTTTAGTAATATCAGGGTATCATACAAATAAGTTAAATTCATCCCTTTTATAGTACCTACGTATTTAGACAGACGTTTGGTTTTCTAAGAAACGTAAAGATTCTTACCAGCCCAGTTATACAGAGCTTCCTTAACTAGTAACTAGTAAGGCACCCCACCAACTAGTCAGTTTTAGATATCGTAGTCGATATCAGTGAGTGTTGAATGCAGTGTGTTTTGTGGTTACATTAAGTTCTTAAATGTTTTCAGCACACAACAGTTAGGGGGAAGTCAATTGAGGCATTTCCCACAATTCTTTAGGGGTAAAAATATTCCCAAGTAAGATCTATGTATAGTACACTGCAAAGCTTTTGTGGATCAACGCTGGGTTGTGCTCCAAGTATAAAACCAAATTAAAGGCTGTTTATCTACAGCAGTGCACTCTTGAGAGAGAGAACACATATACTATAACTGAAGGATAGATTTGTTGATGTGTTGGGGATTGTTGAATATTTTGAGAGGAGAGAGGCAGTACAGATGATGAATGGGGATGGAGGAGCTTTCATTTGCGGTGGTTTCTTGGAAAATGTTTAAACGGCAACTTGGAAACCCATGTTAACATATGAACTTTAAATGAACTCCTGCAGTTTTATTCACTATGAAGTTATATGCACTATGAAAATACTAAATTGTTAAGGGCCGTAGATGAAACAAATACACATTATTCTGTGTGAACTGTATTAACAAGAACAAGTATGTAAAATCATAAGTTTCATGTAGCTCAACTGGTAGAGCATTGCTCTAGGAACACCAAGGTCATGGGTTCGATTCCCAATCAGCACACATAATGTACTAATAAAAATACGTTGAATGTACTGCAAGTCGCTTTCCTTAAAAGTATCTAATACATACATTACATTTGTTAAATTAAATGTCACATCCATCACTGCAAGGTGTTGTGATATTCTGTCTCATTTGGTGAGTGCTACATGTCTCATGTGACATTTCACCATGTCACTTATTCACTCTCGTCTCATTTTCACCCATCACATCTTCTTCGTGTATCAAGTCATTTCACATTCAAGTTGCATTTGCAAGCAAACAAAAAATAATGGCGTCATAATTGTCCTTAAATCCTTGGTGAGAAGAAAAGGTCTGGGCGCTTGTATAATGCCACATAAACACAGTGCTTAAATATGAGGAGCTTTTTAAAGAGGTATCTATCTTCACTGCTTTTATTGTGAATTCACAAGCATTATGTTCTCTCTTTGTTGATCATTTGAGGTAATTACACCCTCTCTCTCAAAAGAGGAGTACCTCTATGGAGGACTCTCCTCTCCTAACACATCATGATACATCAAAAGGCAATGATAGGCCATGGCCTCTTTGTAAGACATACATTTCATACATCAGATATCATTTTGCTACAACATCAAACAAAGCATTGAACAGTGTGTTTAATGGCTTGAGCACATCTCCTTTAATTAGTTTAGCAGTTATTTAATCAGTGTCAGAGTAATGCTTGCGTAGTATGTAACCTCAGTCAACGAAGTCAGTGATTTTGCCCTGTGGTGCTTTTTTTTCTTGCTATTCATAATTTCAGAGCAATTGTTTGATCATTATATACTTGCGTCTTTTATAGGGATAGTTCACCTGAAAATGAAAATTGTCATTATTTATTCACACTTATGCTGTTCCAAATATGTATGACTTACTTTCTTCCATGGAACGCAAAAGGAGAAATTTTGAAGACTGTGAAGATCACTCACTCTTTTCCATTCACATTGAATGAGATATATATATAATGGGGAAAACTTATAAGTTTCAAAATGGACATAAAACACATACAAGTGCCATGAAAGTGGTTTATGGAACTCATGTAACATTCTCCAAGTCTTTTGAAACCATAAATCCTTTGCACATTAATAGGTAAAATAGTATTGTCCTTAGAGGCCAATCTTTTCAATTATTTGGTTCATAAAACCAAACTTGAATCAGTTCTGACTCAGTGATTCATTTACAGCATTTAACTACTCACTGGACGAAAATATTTACAGTGAATATATATTTAAATTTCAGTATGTTTTTCGCATAAAACTAATGTGTAATGTAATACTTTTGGTGTTTCGAAGCTTGAAAGCATCATTCCAACCCAAAAAAAAAAAAAGGATTTTGAAGAAACAATTGATAACTTATTTAATCTGCTCACCCTTGAACAAGCATTTTTTTCAATGGAAGACAAAATTAGTTATTTAGCAGAATGGTGACAAGAGTGGCTGTCAAGCTTCAAAAAGTATTATGAAGTATTGTTCACAGAAACATAAAACAAAAGTAAGTAGATGATTACCAGATTTAAATTTGGTTGAACCATTCCTTTAAGACTGCATTTAATGATGGAGAATCCATAATATGGCCCAGATCAGTCTACTTTGTTTACATAAACCAGACATCCTGGCTGTATTAATATTGCCGTCTGTGTTTTAACATGTAGCGCCGCATCTAGAGTTGTTACACACTCCTCCGCCCAGTGTTATCAGCCAGCACACAAGCAACAGGAGCATTACAGCATGCCAGCCGTTTCTCTCCTGCTGACATTTGCCATTCATTCACATTCATATCAGCATGAGTTTTCTTTTCTGTGGTTCTTTTTATGTCTCTCACATGCACCTTTTCAATTTATCTGCCTTCCTTCTTTGTTAGCTTGTTCTTCTCTTGTAAAGAACGAATAAAAGCAATCATGTCTTGAATGACGGAAGGTCAGATTGAGTGTGTTCATAAAACACTGGACTTTGACCTGCATGGTCAATATTCGGTTCAAAATAAGGGAGTGAAGCAGCTGCTCATCGTCTGTCTGCTAAAGGCAGTGAAATGTCAGTCAGCTCTACTTTTATAACGTCTTTTTAGGACGAAATTGAGAAAATATAAATACAAAGGGTATATTTGCTTTTTTACCACCTGCTATTACCAGGTGAATTGAGAATTAATTGTTAGCTTGTTCTTCTCTTGTAAAGAACGAATAAAAGCAATCATGTCTTGAATGACGGAAGGTCAGATTGAGTGTGTTCATAAAACACTGGACTTTGACCTGCATGGTCAATATTCGGTTCAAAATAAGGGAGTGAAGCAGCTGCTCATCGTCTGTCTGCTAAAGGCAGTGAAATGTCAGTCAGCTCTACTTTTATAACGTCTTTTTAGGACGAAATTGAGAAAATATAAATACACAGGGTATATTTGCTTTTTTACCACCTGCTATTACCAGGTGAATTGAGAATTCATTGGCATTAAATAGTATATAAAACATGTAAAGTTATTATGATTATCATACACTATTGTTCAAAAGTTTGGGGTTTTTAAGTTTTGTTTTTATTTAGTTTTTTTAAGAAATGAATACGTTCATTCAGTAAAAATCCATTAAATAGATTTATTTGTCTTTACTACATTATTTTATATAAATGCTGTTCTTTTGAACTTTTGATTTATCAAATAGTCCTCAAAAATGTATCACATTTTCCATAAAAATATTCAGCAGCACAACTGTTTTCAACAGATAATAAGAAATAAGCATATTAGAATGATTTCTGAAGGATCATGTGACACTGGAGTAACGCCTGCTAAAAATTCAGCTTTGCATCACAGGAAGAAATTACCATTTAAAATATATTAAAGTAGAAAAGTGTTCTTTTAAATTGCAATAATATTTCACAATATTACTGTTTTTACTGTATTTTTGATCAAATAAATGCAGCCTTGTTGAGCACAAGAGACTTTTTAAAAAACTCTTATTGACCATACAGATGAAACTGTCTTGTTAATTAATTTTATTATTTTTGTTCTCATGACAATGTGGTTATTAATTTTTTCCATGCATATGTGACAAACAGCATGTCAATGTGTCACAGCTCATATACAGTACATGACAAACTAGTCTGTCTCTTGGTGAAACGGTACCTGTCACAACATGAAGACATGAACACAAATACCTCATATTTTCTTTTTGGAGGCTTAATGCGAGGAATATTCCACATATGTATCACCACATGGAGTTTTGAGATAAAAATGTGTGGTGTGAGTCCTGACAGATGTTTGCTTTAATAGATTGTTTTGGTTTGTGATTTGAATCGTGTATGTCACTTACATCAGCAACAGTCTGACTACCGCTCTTACAATTCCATTTAAACCATATTGCAGTTCTTAATAATGTTACTGGTGAGTAACTTTATTTACTTGCCGGTTTTTACTCACAAGAAAAGGATAACTATTAAGCATAGCTGAACATCAGAAATGACAAAAATGTGTTCTTTTTCTCTGTAGAGGAAAGGCCGGACTGCTCCAAGGCGAGATGTGAGGTGCAGTTTTCTCCACGCTGCCCTGAGGACTCTATATTGATCGAGGGCTATGCTCCACCTGGTGAATGTTGCCCCCTGCCCAGCCGCTGCGTGTGTAGCCCAGCCGGGTGTCTGAGGAAAGTTTGCCAGCCCGGGCACCTCAACATCCTTGTATCCAAGAGCTCAGGCAAACCTGGCGAGTGTTGTGATCTCTACGAATGCAAACCAGGTAATAAAGTCCAATATTAAGTTAACTGTTGTGACTTCCTTGATTCCATCTTCACATGACACCATGTAGGTTAACTAGCTCCACTAGTCTAGTTTTGTTGGAGAACAGCAACCAAACCAGTTTAAACCAGCCTACACTAGTATGGTATAAAGGAATATTTTGCCAAAGCATACAAGTTCTACCCATCATGTCCATTTTTGACATCCTTAATATGGAAATGACTGTGTAAAGGTTCTTCAAAGAGCTTCAATTTTTGTGTTCCATGAAAAACAAACAACATACATGTTTGGAATGACATGAGGGTGAGTGTATGATGACAGAGTTTTCATTTTTGGGTAAAATATTCCTCTATGTTGGTTTTTCTCAAATATAAAGAGCATGCATTGCCAACTTCTATTGCAATATCAGATTCTTTTCCTGCTAGAGCAATAGATGGATTGTTGTGGAGTCTTGGGAATCCACGCCAGAAACCAGATAGTGATAGATTTGAATTCTTTGCAGGTTATCTCATGATGCTGTCATAGTACCTTAATTTTAATATATCGTCTTCTGTCATGCTGTATTTTGCTGCAATGTGGCAGCCTTGAGCAGAGATAGGCTCTTGGCTTCAACACAACATAAAAAAGCAATAGTAATTATTTCCCAATACACCAAAGAGAGCGATTTTGTGATTTGGGAGTTTGCCAAAGCCTTTGAGATGCGCCAAAGCCATGGGCTGTTGAAGACACATGAGTGGTTCTGCTTCCAGAGACAGTTTGGTAGATAGGACACATATGTATTGGGGTTGTTTTTGTAAATGACACTTTTCTGGAAAAAAAAAAAAGAAGTTTACATGAAATGGAAAATGTACTTGATAAAAGTTCTTACTGGGAAGAATTCATCAGCTCACATTATTCATATGTCAAAGAAATGTAATCATAACTTACCTTTGAAACTGTCTATTGATTGATCTGTTGTTTGATGTTAACCTGCTGCAAATGCCATTTCATTTTTGTTTTTGTTCTTTTTTATATAAAACTTAACCTACATTATATAATAACTCCCCCACGATGGGGGAAGTCGTGGCCTAATGGTTAGAGAGTCGGACTTGTAACCCAAAGGTTGCGAGTTCGAGTCTCCGGTCTGGCAAGAATTGTAGGTGGGGGGAGTGAATGTACAGCGCTCTCTTCCACCTTCAATACCACGACTGAGGTGCCCTTGAGCAAGGCACCGAACCCCCAACTGCTCCCCGGGTGCCGCAGCATAAATGGCTGCCCACTGCTCCGGGTGTGTGTTCACGGTGTGTGTGTGTTCACTGCTGTGTGTGTGCACTTAGGATGGGTTAAATGCAGAGCACTAGTTCCTAGTATGGGTGACCATATTTGGCCACATGTCACTTCACTTATAATGACTTAAGCACTGTAAACAGTGTGTTGAAGTTTATGGTGTGATATAACAGGTAAATCATTTGCTTGGATGAGAGTTTGATGAGGTGTGTTAATTACAGGCTTTAATGAGAAGTGATAAATGTTTTATGTCTTGTTTTGTGTTCAGTGTTCAGTGTAGACTGCAGCACAGTAGAGTGTCCACCAGTGAAGCCCGTCCAGTGTCCGGCAGACAGCTATGAGACTCAGGTCAGACTGACAGCAGATGGCTGCTGCACCCTTCCTACCAGGTTAGATGTTATAACTGTCTCACACACACTCAAGGTTTGACTGTTACATCTGTCTAATGCGTACAATGTAGGTTAGTCTCATATATTGACAATTCAAGTTAAGACGTTACACCTGTCTCACTCCCACAATCCCAGTTACACCATTACACTGGTCTCATGCTCACAATCCTGATTACAGACTGTTTCATCTGTTTCACACTTACAATGCAGGTTACACGTTACACCTGTCTTACTCTTACAATCCCAGTTAGACAGGTACACCTGACTCGTGCTCACAAACCAAGTTAGACCGTTACACCGGTCTCATGCTCACAATCCTAATTAGATGTTACACCTGTCTCACTCTCATAATCCAAGGTAGACTGTTTCATCTGATTCACACTCATTGTCCAGTTTAGATGTTACACTTGTCTTACTCTCACAATTCCAATTAGACTGTTACACCTGTTTTATGCTCATAATCCAGGTTAGACATTATACTTGTCTCACTCTCACAATCCAAGTTAGGCTGTTTTTATCTGCTTCACACTTAAAGTCTAGTCTAGACGTTAACACCTGTCTCACTCTAACAATTCTAATTAGACGGTTACACCGGTCTCATGCTCAAAATCCTGATTTGATGTTACACCTGTCTCGCTCTCACAATCCAAGTTAAACTGTTTTATTCGTTTCATACCTGCAATCCTGATTAGATATTACACCTGTCTCACTCTCACAATCCAAGTTAGTTTTCATCATTTACACGCTTAGTATCCAGCAATCCAGGTGAGATGTTACACATTTCTAGTTCATAGTCCAGGATAGACATCACACTTGTTACAGTATAGTTTAGACGTACACCTGTCTCATGCTCACACTCCAGGTTACACAGTCACACCTGTCTCACACACACAGTCCAGGTTGTACATTTAAACCTGTCAGATGCTCACAGTTTAGGTTAGATGTTACACCTGTCTGACACTCATTGTCTAGGTTAGACGTCACACCTGTCTCATGCTAATAATCCAGGTTAGCGCAAAACAATTGTCCAAAAAAATTAATTTTCACTAGTTTAGCACTGGTTCTCAAGTCCCAGTGTGTCTCAGAGCAGTGTTTCCTAACCGGGGTGCCGTGTAAAAAATAATTTTGTAAGATTTTTAAATTGCTAAAATATTCAAAAAAGCATCTATTATATACGAAAATTAGTTCACCGCTCAGGTTTCACTTTCACGTGGTGTGACGCTCTGCGTATTATCCCGCTCTATGCGTGTGCTCTCCACTCATATACCATTCATGCTCATCGGTACAGCAAAGTCCACTCAAAAATCGAGCCCACAGGAAACATCTATGTAGTACAGTATTGTTTCTGTTTGCAATAGCCCTACTGTGCTGTAACATGGTGTGTGGTATATGGGCAACTCTGGTAACGCTGCCCTCTCATTCATTGATCTGCTAACCACTATGTTATGCTCACGTGTTCTGATAATAATAGCTTTCTAGGACTAAACATTATTTGGATAATTCGTAAAAAAAAAATAAAAAAAAAATCTCTTAATAGCCCTACTGTTAGACCTACCTGAAAAACTAAAAAGCTATTTATTTCATTTGTAGGCCTATCGTTATTTTTTTATTTGTGCTATCATTAGTAATTTCTTTATTTGTTGTTATTTTATTACTGACTGCTTACTTGTCATTTTTATTCAATTCAAAGTTTGAAATCAAGCTATCTCGTGCTACTGCAACAAAATTACCCCATTGTAAAATCAAAAATACACTGAGTGAGCATAACTTTGTGAGATAGCTTTTTATAATGGTAATTAAATAATGTTTACATATGAATAAAAGCCTACATTAAAATCTGTCATATAAATTGGTCTCTTCATTAGAAATTAGCCTACCGATTGCCACCATTGATGGACAAAATAATCAAGATATTAAAAATATCTGTATGACAGTATATTCTGCAGTTCTTCCCTGCTGTACCGAATATCTATACTTTTCAAAGTATTATTTTGAAGTTAGAAATTCAACTATTGTGACTAAATTAATTTTGTAGGGTGCCACAAATTTGTTAAAATTTCCAAAGGGTGCCGCAACTAAAAAAAGGTTGGGAAACACTGTCTCAGAGTATTAATATTGTATTATTTCAGCATTGAAAGTTAATAACTTCAGAGTGACAGAAGAGAGTGTTTTGTTGTTATGGATTAGGTATGACAGGCCCCCCACCAGGATCACTCTTACTCTCTCTCTCTGTTTCCCTGTTTCTCTCCCTCTTTTACTCAGATGTGAGTGTTTGCCTGGTCTCTGCACCTTCCCACAGTGCTCAGCGGGGTCTTCCCCACAGGTCATGTCCCGTGGTGATGGAACAGCTGGGAGGTGCTGCGATGTGTTTGAGTGCGTCAACGGTAGGTTCTGTATTATGTGTGTCTTAATTAGTGTTTGTGTAGGTGCTTTGGGAAGGTCGTCTAGTCAGTGGGCAGAACCCTGTCGCTGCTGCCATAGTGACTGGCCATTAGCTCAGACAGAACATTACCCAAAACACACGACAGGAAATGCACACTTTTACTACATCAGTTTATCTTCTTTTAAAATCAATTTGCAGTGTTTTAATGTTAATTGGTTGGAATTTTAATTCATTTTACATTTAATAGTTTAAAAACCCAAAAAGGCATAGCTTTTTATATTATTGTTCCCCAAATAACTCTTTCTGTGTCTCTGCAAGGCATAAGTGAATGTTGGCTGAGTATTGTAGTTAGAGCTACATTAACAGCAAATTTCTGATCATTTAAGAAAATAGCTTTAGATATGTTAAATTATATTATGATAAATTTGCATATTTAATATTTAATGCCTTTTTATACTTATATCTTCAAGTTAATATTATTCAAGTTTATATTTTTTTAGTTGTTATTTATACTGTATTCTTAAATTCTTTAAGTTATGTTGCGTATTCTTTGCTCTTTTTTTTTTTTTTTGGAGAGCAAACACTCAAAATATAGAAGCACAATCTGGAAAATATATTTATCTGTGCCCTTTTCAAACAAAATAACAACAGTGTTACACTTCAAGTTTAATTCACACCTATTTTTGAGACAGCTTGTGTAGAAATGGTGGTACCAAAAAAAGAGGCTTACAATTTAAGTATATGTTAGTGTGTGAGAAGTGTGGAAGGAAAATGGAACCTCTCAATGCGAGAGACACTCGTATGAGTGGACGATATAACAACAGGTTTGAGACTGATTGCTTTAAGACTGAACAGAAAATTTGTTGTATATATATATATATTTTTTTTTTTTTTTTTTTTTTTTGATTAAAAAAAAAAAAAAAAAAAAAAGTAAATGATGACAGTATTTTCATTTTTGGTTGAACTAGCCCTTTAAATCTTAGGTTTAGATTGGGTATAGTGTTCATATAAAACTTTTTTTTAGATTAAATTTTTTTAATCTAATTAATTACATGATGTGGCGATTAATTAATCGAATTAATTGCAAATTAAATTTGCCTGTGAAAATACCCCCAAAAGATCATTTAAAGCCATTATTGTGTTAAATGAGTAAAGTATCAAGTAGACATTACAACAAGTAGCTTTAGAAAGAAATATATTTTTTGATTGAACACATATTACACATAAACGTTTAGGCTATAATTATAGCCTAATCGCTACTCAAAACTAGCCCCAAACTAGCCCAAACTATCCACGTTTCACTGGGGGTCCCCCAGTAAAAATCACGTTCCGAGGGCTAAAATACACGTTGTTATTCAACCCATGGACATGAAAAACAACCCGCAACAACAGTGATAAAGTAGCCACAGGAAAACCGCGGACTTGGCCATACTGTGACGGATAGTAATGTCTACAACGGACACGAGTGCTGTCTCGACGCGACCACAACAGCTTTAAGTTGTCTAATTTTCACACTAATAGTAGTGAACCATATGTATACATACCCTTACAAGTACAATTTTAGCTGTATTATTTGTGTCCCCTTCAAAAATTGCTCTTGAGAAATGTTATGTTTATTGCCCCCCCCCAATAAATGAGCCTGCAGCATATTAAACTGAAACCACTCTTTTATTTGAAGAGAAAAAAAACAGAAGTTATTTTACAAAAATCTGCAAAATGCAACAAAGCAGGAGGCACGCACTATCCACTCCGATCGCCTGTGAGCAGAATAGGGTTGGTGAGATGGAAAAGGAGAAAAAGACAAGAGCTTTAAGGGGGAGCTGTAACATAGCCAGATATTTATAGCCTAATAAAATATATTCAAACTAAATGTATGTACTGCTAGTATTAGTATAGGCCTACTTATTATTATTATTATTATTATTATTATAGCCCATGATAAAATTAATACATAACAAAATCATTGCTTGTCAGATTTTCCTAACAAGCAACAATAGTTTTTTTTAAATAAGCCCTAAAATAAATCATTTTCCATCTCACCAATCCTATTATTATAGGACATTAATGATAATAAATAATCATATATATATATATATATACACAAAAAAAAAATACATTGTTATTCAAAAGTGATATTGCTTTTTGAAAGCTGAGTTGTGCCTCTTGTGCACAGCCGTACACAAACATACACGCCACACTGTGCTCCCTAACTAATAAAGCCTGCGTTGAGAGTTGGGACAGAAAGAGAGAGCTTAACCCCATAGTCACTGTGGGCAGAGCTGTGTGCAGGTGGTGGAGAACTCTTTCAGATGAAGAGACTTCAGGCGACAGGTGGACAAAAGCCACAGGAAATCAGCACCAAATCAAAGCTGGAAACATCAGCGAGCACCAGGCCATATGTCGCGTGCTGGGCTTTTTCCATATTCGTGGATAGACAACCAACGAGAGGAAGACAACAGAATCAAGGCTCCATCCAAACACAAAGGCACAAGAGTGGTGCTTTGAATAAAGGGCCTCATGAAAACAATCCCACTTCCCCTATAGTTGTTTATTTCATTCCTGCTTCACCTATAGCTAGGCCTAGGGCACACAATAGATGAAAGACGAACCAACAAAGGGAAAGCGAGTGCGACCCAAGGACTCGCTTTTCCATATTTGTCATTTAGCAAGTCACCTTCCTTCCAAGCACGTATGTATATAAACAAGCTAGCATAAATAGCGGTGTGGTGTGAGGTGCCAGGTTGTGTGTCGTCTTCACAGCGGGCGGTGAAATTAGCCTTAGGCTGATTTGAGAACAAAGCGCTGAGGCCGGAGAGCAGTGCGGGTAGCATCAAAGCTCCGAACAGAAATACAGGCTAATTGAACATCTGGCCACCGGTGGCTGTGTACAGTGTAGAGGCTGATCTCATATTCCACAGCTGAGGGGGTGACGGAGAACATGAAGGAGCGACAAAAAGAGAAAATGAACTCATCCCCTTGGATGGACAGAAACTGATTAATATTCAAAAGATATCACACGGACGTCATTAGATGAGTGACCTTCTCGAGACTGTCGTGGCATGAACAAACTGATGCAACAGATGAATACACTGCAGACGGATGCGAGAAAACCACAAACGGTCACGTCGGCCGATGCTGAAATTCTTCTGTAGAACAAAATGACAAAATGTTTAATAGTCTATTGGTCTATCTTTTTTGGAATGGCAGTGAGTGGAGACTGAAGCTTTTTAACTTCAAAAAAATGCAAAACACCATGAATGTATCATAAATAGAGACAATAACATTGTGTGATGAACATAACGGAATTTAAAGGGATATGTGGCCCAAAAAAATGAAAATTCTGTCATGATTTCGTCATTAATTCAGTCACCCACATGATTTCCAAACCTGTAGGACTTTCTTCTGTGGAATACAGTGGGTACAGAAAGTATTCAGACCCCCTTCAATTTTTCACTCTTTGTTATATTGCAGCCATTTGCTAAAATCATTTAAGTTATTTTTTTTTCCTCGTTAATGTACACACAGCACCCCATATTGACAGAAAAACACAGAATTGTTGACATTTTTGCAGATTTATTAAAAAAGAAAAACTGAAATATCACATGGTCCTAAGTATTCAGACCCTTTGCTGTGACACTCATATATTTAACTCAGGTGCTGTCCATTTCTTCTGATCAGCCTTGAGATGGTTCTACACCTTCATTTGAGTCCAGCTGTGTTTGATTATACTGATTGGACTTGATTAGGAAAGCCACACACCTGTCTATATAAGACCTTACAGCTCACAGTGCATGTCAGAGCAAATGAGAATCATGAGGTAAAAGGAACTGCCTGAAGAGCTCAGAGACAGAATTGTGGCAAGGCACAGACCTGGCCAAGGTTACAAAAAAATTTCTGCTCCACTTAAAGTTCCTAAGAGCACAGTGGCCTCCATAATCCTCAAATGGAAGACGTTTGGGACGACCAAAACCCTTCCTAGAGCTGGCCGTCCGACCAAACTGAGCTATCGGGGGAGAAGAACCTTGGTGAGAGAGGTAAAGAAGAACCCAAA
>NW_015551089.1:318384-318652 GCF_001515605.1 Sinocyclocheilus anshuiensis | reverse complement strand
GGGGGGCTAGGGGGGAGAATCAGAAAGAGCTTTATTGCCATGTATGTTTACAGATAAGAGGAATTTGTTATGGTGACAGAAGCTTCCACAGCACAAATAGAATTACAGTGACAAGACAGATAATAAAAATATAATAAGTAATAGGAAATAGCAATATACAACAGTTTTTTGAAGAAAAACACAATATACAAAATAAACAATAGATGGTATTTGTGTGTACATGTGTGTTATGTACAAATGCAAGGAAATGTAAATAAGAACTATAATG
>NW_015551089.1:310700-318318 GCF_001515605.1 Sinocyclocheilus anshuiensis | reverse complement strand
ACCAGACAGTTATACAAGTGCAGAGGACGGATTCAATGACTGCAGAGTAGAACTGTATCAGCAGCTCTTGTGGCTGGTTGAACTTCCTCAGTTGGCGAAGGAAGTACAGCCTCTGCTGGGCCTTTTTGACAATGGAGTCTATGTGGAACTCCCACTTCAGGTCCTGTGAGATGGTGGTGCCCAGGAATATGAATGTTCACTGTTGCTACAGTGCTGTTCATGATGGTGAGTTGGGGGAGTGCAAGGGGGTTTCTCCTGAAGTCCACTATCATCTCCACTGTTTTGAGCATGTTCAGCTCCAGGTTGTTGTGACTGCACCAGACAGCCAGCTCTTTAACCTCCTGTCTGTAAGCAGATCCGTCACCATCCTGTATGAGGCCAATAAGTGTGGTGTCGTCTGCAAACTTCAGGAGCTTGACAGTGGGGTCCTTTGTAGTGCAGTCATTGGAGGGTGAAGAGCAGTGGGGAGAGAGCACATCCCTGGGGGGCGCCAGTGCTGATCGTACGGGTGCTGGATGAGAATTTTCCCAGCCTTACTAGCTGGGCACAGAGAGCTGGGTTTATTTGGACTGGAGGAGGTTTGGGATGATTGTGTTGAAGGCCGAGCTGAAGTCCACAAACCGGATCCTCACATAAGTCCCTGGTTTGTCCAAATGTTGTAGGATATAATGCAGTCCCATGTCGACTGCATCATCCACAGACCTGTTTGCTCGTTAAGAAAACTTTAGTGATGTCATTCAGGTGGACCAGCACCAGTCTTTCAAATGACTTCATGACCACAGACGTTAAAACAACAGGTCTGTAATCATTTAGTCCTGTAATTGTGTGTTTCTTTGGGATGGGAATGTTGGTGGAGCGTTTGAAGCAGGAAGGGACTTTGCACAGCTCTAGTGATCTGTTAAAAATTTGTGTGAAGAAGTGCCAGCTGGTCAGCACAGGATTTCAGACAGGCTAGTGTAACACCGCCTGGGCCTGGTGCTTTTCTTGTCTTCTGTTTCCGGAAGACCTGACGCACATGTCGACTGCATCATCCACAGACCTGTTTGCTCGTTAAGAAAACTTTAGTGATGTCATTCAGGTGGACCAGCACCAGTCTTTCAAATGACTTCATGACCACAGACGTTAAAACAACAGGTCTGTAATCATTTAGTCCTGTAATTGTGTGTTTCTTTGGGATGGGAATGTTGGTGGAGCGTTTGAAGCAGGAAGGGACTTTGCACAGCTCTAGTGATCTGTTAAAAATTTGTGTGAAGAAGTGCCAGCTGGTCAGCACAGGATTTCAGACAGGCTAGTGTAACACCGCCTGGGCCTGGTGCTTTTCTTGTCTTCTGTTTCCGGAAGACCTGACCCACATCATCTTCACTGATCTGGAGTGTGGGGGGGGGGGCGGTGTCAACGGAGAGAGGGTCATAATGGGTGTGGGGTGTGAGACAGGGTTTTTCAAACCTGCAAGAGAACTCTTTCAAATCTTCAGCCAGTTGTTGATTCAACACGGTTCTGGGGGATGGTGTCTTGTAGTTGGTGATGTCTTTCAGTCCTATCCACACTAAAGCAGGGTCACTGGCTGAAAACTGGATTCTCAGCTTTTCGGAGTAGTTTCTCTTAGCCACTCTGAACTCCTTTTTCAGCCTGTTTTTACTGGACTCTGTCCCCATTCCTGTAAGCATCTTCTTTGGCCTGACGGAGCTGTCTGAGTTTTACAGTGAACCACGGTTTGTCGTTGTTTTTAGTTAAATGTGTCCTGGTAGGGATGCACATATCCTCACAGAAAGTTATGTACGATGTTACAGTGTCTATGAGCTCGTCCAGATCGTTGGCAGCAGCTTCAGGACATGTAACGTGCTGTCTGTATTTTGGCAGTTCACGGGAGAGATTTTCTTTATTAAAGTCAGCTAGAATGATAATAACATAGTCTGGCTGTTGGTGTTCTGTGTCTGTGATCTGATTAGCCAGTGGTTGCAGCGCTGCATTCACACATGCTTGCAGAAGAATGTAGACACTTACGAGAATGAATGAGGAAAACTCCCGCAGTGAGTAGAACGGCTTACAGTTGATGAAAAGCACTTCTAGATCGGGACAGTATAGTATTGTAATAGTATATAATATTTTAAAAGTGTTGTATAGTATTGTAATTCACTGATAATATTCCCCTCCAGTGACCTTTTAAGTGAAGGATCATTGAATCTGTAAGTTAAACTTGAAAACCAATTGAAGTCCAATTCATGAACAAATCATTCAAATGAGTAAAGTTTCTTGTGAACTGGATTAAATGACTTACTGTATTAAAAAAATCCAACTCAAAAGAATGATTCATTCACAAACCGGACACCGTTACTGTTCTCATGAATGTGCCAATAGAGAGCGTTTTTAGTGAATAATTAGATTTCTCTGGCCTGTTTCTTCTGGCAAAGCTATTGAATGACTTCAGAAATGTTCGAATATAGTCCACAAGTCATAATAACCATCATTTTGGAGTGCAACAGCCCAAGTCCTCATTTACTTTCATTATGCTTTAATATAATGAGTGGCCAGGATATTCTTAAATATGTTTTTTTTGTGTTCCACTAAAGAAGTAAAGTCATACGGGATGAGGGTGAGTAGATAATGACAGAATATTCATTTTGTGGTGAACTACCCCTTTAATTTGATTTATATAATGCTGGGCTGCTGGAAACTGTCTCTATGAATCTTTAATCTTTTAATTTCACTTTCATCCTCTGTATTGTGTGATAAGATTTATTCAATGCGGCATGCCTTAATGAGGATTTGACGCTTATTAAATTCAGTTTATATTGTGTTTATTTGAAGTTTTTCCCTGTAGATGTGTCACATTGGCACTTCATGGACATATTGCAAGCTGGTCATTAGCTGGTCCAAGATAGTCTAGATTAGTCTTGTGTAGCCAGATGTTTGACTGTCAGCATAAACTCTGAACTGATCCGGATACCTGTTTTTAACGTTTAATAGACCTAAAGTGTAAATTGTCAAAGTACTTTTAAGCTTTTGTTTTTCATTCAGTATTATTCCTAAAACCATCTTGACCACCTTAATCTGTTAATCTGTTTTTCAGCAGGGCAGTGTAAATACAGGAAAATTTATCTACATAAAGAATCAAAACTTTGAAGCTTCCGATGAATATTTGAGTAGATCAACCGTGCCATTTCTGAACAAATTTACAGCTTGATGATTCTAAAAACAGCAGATGTCAGACAGACAGAATGCCATCTTTCTCTGCCAGTCGCTCGCTCGCTCACTCACTCCCCAAGGCGCCCGCACACACACTTCCAAAGGCAAGTGTTTAGGATGGCAAGGGAGTGAGCATTCTCAGACAGTGTTTGTGCTCCACATTTCTCTCTCAGACAGTGATGTCACCCTTTTGGGGAGTAGATAAGAAGAAGGTCTGATTAGTGAGTGTATGTGTGCATCTAATCTAGAACATTCCCACCCTGAGCTAATCGCAACTCCTTTCCGAAAGCTTAAAAACGTGAACTAACTTTGACCACACCAAGGATTTTCACAGTTTTATGCATCTCGTAATGTACCAAGCAAATGTGTCGCTAAAGATAGTTTAGCTTTTTTGTTATGCTTCTCCACGACTTGCACATTTATATTACGGTGTTTGGCATTAACTTTGTTTACTCATTTAATTCACAGCTTTTTTCACTTGTCGCTTTAAAGTCCACTGTTTTCTCCATAGAATTAGAATGTGTTGATCAACAAGTGAACATGGCGAACATGTTGTTTGAATGCAGCAAAACGGCAGCCACTCTGACACATTTGCGCATGGTAGATTTGCTTTGTCATTAGCGGTATTTTTAGTTCCATAATTAGCTTTGTGCATCTTCACACATGAACTGGCGCACCTGTCAGTCCCCATTCATACAGCCCCACTGCTACAAGCCCCATCATTACGTTAATGTTTACCCAGAGAGCGGTTGTCATGGAGAAGGGCATGATTGGCAGTTTGCACGAGCTGTTCAACCTAGGGATAGAAGGGCGATGTATTAGAGGTTATGAGTGCTGATTTTGATCCGCTTCTTGACGACAAGAAAGTGTTCTGGAGAAGCTTGATTGTTGTCAACGTTTAAGCGGTTAGCATTAGGATAAGCTCTGTACAAAGTAGCATGTTGTTCTGCCTCAAATGACGTATGGAAGAACAATGCACACTCTTTCATAGGACAAGTGTGGATTAGGACACATGTCACTCTGAAGGAAATGCTTAAACAGCTTTTCATTCTTTCAGGAGATTAAAAGTCTTGAAAACCACATTTTTACAAGTCATCCAGTAAATTACATAACATTTCACGAGTTTAACCACTAACGTAAACATAACACTGTGGCCCAGCGAGAAGCACGGACGTCTCTTTTTCTCTTTTCAGAGAAAACGTTGTCGGAAGAGGAAAGTAATTTTAAGTTAGGGCTCGAATAGGAGTCACCGAGGGGCCAGTCACATAACATGTGCGCTGTGAATCCTACGATGATTGACGGGCCCCGTAGGCACTATGCCCTCCCTTTTATACTCGGCTCTTATTTATGTCTGCTCCAACACAGCGGCCGCTATCTTTCACTGATAAAAAATAGGAAAACATGCACACAAAGGCGCCATCTTTTTTGTTTTGTTTTGTTTCTTGACAACTTAGCCTTGATTTACAGGTGTTGTGCGGTTGTAGTGATTTACATGTCCAGAGCAGTGGCGGGTCTTGGCAGCACAAGGCACAACTGTGGAGCGGCGCGTTATCACATTATTTAGTCTGCCTCTCAGCAGCTGCAGCCAAAACAAGCTAGCCTGCAGCATGAGGGAGGGCTGAAAAACACCGGGAGGCAGCTCCTGTTGGACTGTAGGACAGGAAGAGAAAAGAGATGCTGGACTGAGTCCTTCTAGAGAGGCGTTCTCCTACCTAACAAAGAAAAAAAAAGCATCTCAAGCATCTGAGAGGATGATAACCGCAATAGCCTCGGCCTTCAAAATCTATTTCTTCTTCGTGGTTCAGATTGTTTTCTTCTCTATCCTTAGTGTGAAACTAACCTTGCATATGAATGCGTCTACTTCCCTACTGTGTAGTAGGTGAAAAACAGTATGTGAAATTAATATTCTGTCCGAATTCACAGTATTCATAAAAGAGTACACTCTTAAAACTAAAGGTTCTTTATTGGCATCTATGGTTTCATGAAAAACCTTATTGTCCATGAAACATTTCCACGCCGCAAAAGGTTCTTTAGATTTTTAAAAGGTTTAAAAATGTAAAATATTTAGATTTTTTAAATGTTTTCTTGTGTTTTATGATCTGCTTACACTCAAGTGACGGTTAGGTTTAGAGGTTGAGGTTGGGGTGGACCTTAAATTTTTTTCTAAAAATAATACAAATCATATTCTATGAATTCATACAAAATTACCATTTTGTAAAATAGTTACATTTTCCCATGAAATTTGTTCTACTAGAGATCATTTGATTATTGCCTTACTTCCTCGGTTGCAAGGCTTTGTGTGCAAAATAATGTGACTTAACCTACATTGCTACTTGTTAGAAAAGGTAGCATATTACTAAAGTTACAACATTTTGAAAACAGCTGTAGTGGCAGTAGTAGGCTGTACTCTAAACCCGTGTTTCCCAACCTTTTTTTAGTCGCGGCACCCTTTGTAACATAGCGGTTAGCAGATCAATGAATGAGAGGGCAGCGTTACCAGAGTTGCCCATATACCACACCATATTACAACACAGTAGGGCTATTGCAGACAGAAACAATACTGTACTACATCGATGTTTCCTGTCGGCTCAATTTTTGAGTGGACTTTGCTGTTCCGATTCGCATGAATGGTATATGAGTAGAGTGACTGAGCGGAGCGCACACGCATAGAGCGGATAATACGCAGAGCGTCACCACGTGAAAGTGAAACCTGAGCGGTGAACTAATTTTCTGCAGCCGAAATTTCGGTGCATCTCTAATTATTGGCGACATCAGAAATGGATATTATATAATAGATGCTTTTTTGAAAATTTTAGCAATTTAAAACTATTAAAAACTGATATTTTTACACGGCACCCCTGCTCTCGACAGACGGCACCCCGGTTGGGAAACACTGCTCTAAACAATGCAAATCTCCCACTTGTAGTATTTACTGAACCTAAGCTGCAGTCGGTTGTTTAGAAATCATAAATGGTTATGACACCACCACAACCATTAGCATATTAGCATGCTAACACTTATTCAGCATTAAGCAGTTTGGCCCACCCTGATGAGTGGCACTGTGAATTAGGTCTCATTTCACATGCAAAGAGCAGGTTAGCCAATAATAACAGAGGTAATTTTCATATAGAAATCTATATATACAGAAGCAAAAAAATAAAAAATTGTTTAAAGGTGCTGCTATTTTGCTAGCTTCCACCATTTTGCTGCTATTTACCACACACCCTTTACCCAGAGCCCTCCACAGATGTCCTACCAAAAGATGTCATATCAAAAGATATCAACAACCCCAGCACACAAAATAGATCACAGGTTAGTTTTCTGGCCAAAAAGCTTGGGCCGCCCCACCTTGACTCGTATTGCTGTTTACAGAGCCACTGGCAGTCACAGAGACAGGCATGATTGCTCAAGACGTACCAATTTCATTGGTATCAATAAGGTAGTAGGGCAGTAATTTATGTGTAGAATTCCAAAATATAGCACTTTTAATTCTAAAGGACCGAAATGAGGAGGAAAATGGTCATATACTAAATTACAACAGTTTTTGGTGCATGAAACCTAAATTAACGATATAAGTGGACTTCAGGGGGAAATATAATATGCTACTATACAATATGGCTCCTTTAAAAACCCAACGAGTCTGTGGTGCCTGGATCGTAGTTGAAAGCCTGCCGCTGATTCTTTTGTTACGTTACATTTAGTGCACACCAGTCCGTGTTTAACCATGACCTCAAGCAGGAGGAATCTGCACAAGTACAAGTTTGCGACTGGAGGTGGGAGATTATGTAAATCCTCCATGTTAAGGTTAGCAGTTTTTGAACGGTAATAGATGTTGTTATTTTAGGTTGCACTTCAGTGGCCTGTTCGGGAATTGTGAGACTGAGATGTGGAGGTGTTTTAATCTCCAGATGGAGAATTTCATTACTGCCTCTCACAATCCTGTCAAACTCTTTGAGTTAAACATAAATGGGCTCTTTTTCCTCCTGCTTCAGATGGCCTTTGTGTAATAAGAAAGAACAGAAAGCCATATGAGAACACAGGTAGTAGCCATTCTTAATTTGTATCCATACAGATGTGTGGAGGGTTGGGCAGTCATATAGATTACATAGTTGACTTCTGTCACTTACCTCATCTCGAACAGACCCTGCTAGTGCCGTCATACACTCTAACAATTCAGGTGGGGCCAGTTAACAGCTGCTGGCCTTAAGGCCTCAGAGGGGAGGGGACCTGTTGGATCTTGAGGCAGAGAAAACTAGGCTTTGGCGTCTCAGGGTAGTGTTTCCATGGTTACCATTCTCTTCCACTAATTTACACTGAGGTGTGGTGTTTCGAGACGAGAGATAGAATCTCCTCCACTCCGAATTTTGAATTAGATGATGCTTGTACAAGATCCTGTAAATAATTAAAATATCAGCAAGATGGAATCTTCAGA
>NW_015551089.1:306744-310353 GCF_001515605.1 Sinocyclocheilus anshuiensis | reverse complement strand
GTTTTTTATATTTAAAGAATTTGCCACTGATGATTCAAACGCGAGTTTTGAGCAGTGTAGAGTAGCACTTGTTGTTTGTCATTTCTCCGATCACAAATGCAGACATGGTTTTATGTTTACGCGGTGCGATGCAACGCAACACGTAAAAAGACAGTATAAGTCATTATAATCCGTAATTATGTCCCCACTGGATACAACAAATGCCTCGTTTATAATGGGTTTTAATGTTTTTGTCTCGTCGCTCCGGCCGGACAGGGCATCACAGTAAGGTAAGGGGCGTAACATTTCCGTCATACACTTGAGGTATTCGGCCAATCACAACGCACTTGATAGCTGGCCAATCAGAGCACACCTCGCTTTTCAGACCGATGAGCTTTGTAAAAATTGACGCGTTTCAGAAAGGGGCATAGAGGAGAAACAATAATGTACATTATGTGGAAAATAATGTGTTTTTTTAACCTTAAACTGCATAAACAAATTTCATTACACAAAATAATGTTCTTTTTAGCAACATCATATGACCCCTTTAAGGGTTTTTGTGTTATATTTAATTAAATCTATTGCTGTCAGAAACCACAATTGCTAGAGTGGTATTGGACTGCTGTTTTTGAACTCAGTGGGTTGTCATTTACAACACTGGATCTGAGCACCTTGGTGACTTTGTTCTCAGTATCATTCATCTTTGTGCTTCTGAAGGTGTCGATAAAGACTTGAGAGGAACTGATGCAGATACTAGAGTCTCCAACTGGTATTAAACTAACTGGAATTTTTGTGTGTTATACATTTTTTCTTGTGCTAATACACCTCCTGCACCCTTCACCTTTTTAGAACACAACAGTATAGCTGTTTGGCAGTGAAGAACATGCGGAAATGAGCCACACTCCATGCAAGAACAGCCCTGGCCATCACCAGATTTCTTTCAAAAAGTATACTCAGATCCACATTTTCTTTCCTGACAGAGTCGTTACAGGATTACAACTCTGGGAGGAAATTCTGAATATTAAACAGAATTCATTCAAGTTCGTTCTCCCTACACGACACCCAATCCCTAATGGCAGAGGATTCCGGAATAAGTCCAAGTCAAAGACTTTTCCATAAAACTATTAAGTAATTTTTGCTGCAGTTGTATAATCCTTTGTGATGGGTAAAGTCCCAAATCAAGGCAGCCAGTGAGTTGAGAAATGGAGCCACCAGCTCAAGCTTGACAAACTTTGCATATTTGTTCAACAACCAGCTTGTCCTACTGTGGTGAGAGAAGGATAAGCTCTAGAGCAGACACCAGCTCTCCATGAGCCTTGGCCAGCTGTTTACACACCAGCACGTATGGCTTGCCCTTCAAAAACAGAAATGCGGCAGGAAAGCCAGATTCTCCCTTTTACCATTTCTCTGTGGGATTTTTTTCTTTTTCTGTGAGGTCATAACAGCCAGCAAAACAAGTGGGGGCAAGTGTGCTATCTGCTCTCCTACAAATCTTTCGTTGCATCCAGACGGCTTGGGTCAGGCTTTATCTTGAAAACTTATGAGATGCAGCAGGGGTTTAAAGCAGTCGTTTTACATAAACACTGACATTCAGTGATACAAAACAAAGAAACGGGTCATTCCTTGTCGTTACCAACACTGAGTCTAACTGTGATGTGGCCACTTGTGTCATTTTTAAAGAATGAGATCCATTTGGGTGAGGCCACTGCACTGAACATCTGGGAAGGTCAAGATGCTGACGTAAGTATCACTCATGCTTCCACTAATTATTCACCTCTGCCACAACTGGTTGTGGTTGTGGCGGCACCATTGTGCTTGTGGGATGAGGCTCATTAGTCATTAAGATAAATGAAAACAGGTTTATTGCGTTTAAAACCAAAAGCGTGCGATGTTGCGTTTCAGGCTGTAGCTTCAAATAGAACTACTTCTTACAAAATGGAGTCCCAAGCAAACATATGTAGGGAGTGTGTTCATATACCCTTGCAATCAAAATACAAAGTATATATAAACAGTTGTTTCACTCTTTCCACCACCTCAGCACTATTTATTTCTATAATTAGGTCCAGAGGGGTGTTTTAGAGCTTGAGTCAAGTCTCAAGCGTGAGCCCCTTAATTGCAGAGATCAAGCCAGTCCTTTTAACCCTTATTGCTTGCATAGACTGTATGAATGTGAACTTAAGTATTTTGATTTTTTTAATGATATTGTTTGTAAGTCTTGGTTAATTGGGTAGGGAATGGGCAGGATAGGATGGTTAATTGAGTTGGGAACGGGAATAACATTGGTTGCATGGCTTGAGGGAAAGGGAGTTTGTAGGAAATGAGTAGAATGGGTTAGTGTAGAGAATTGGCTGGGGAAATGGTAGTATAGGGTAGTGAGTGGTTTTGAGGAAACTACTTAGAAACTGTAGCTGCCAGATTTACAAGCTACTTACAATCTAAAGTAGTTAAAATGGATAGTTAGTTCACCCAAAAATGTAATTCTCACCCTCGTGTTATTGCAAACATTTTTTTTCTTTCTTGACATAATTCTCTTTTTTGGATGAACTACTCCTTTAAATCGCTGTGCTATCCTTAAAAAAAGTACAGCTCCTAACAAAAGTAGCTAACTATACTAAAGCTGTTTAGGAGTGCAATGTTTAAAAATGCAAAACATTTTTAATTTTGCATTATTTATTTGGCACAGAATAGTGTGGATCCTCAATTAAACTTGAACTGAGAAATGTCTAAATTTGCAAGCGTTGAAAAGAATTGCAGAGGTTTTTTTTATTTTTTTATATTCACTGTTTACAAGGATTTTAAAGAATTAATTACTCTTTTTTTTACCAATTTACTGTTTGCAAGGACTTAAAATAATTGAGTGTTTTATCTGCAATTAACTGTTAGCAAAGGTTTCAAAGAATCAATAAATCATTTTTTGAAGTGATTTGACATTCGCAAGTACTCAAAAGTATTAGTCAATTATTTTTTAACTAATTAACTGTTTACAAGAACTCAAAATAATCAAAAAGGACTCAAAAGAATTGGTCAGCTGTTTTTGAATCAATTAACTGTTTGCGTATATTCATAAGAATCGAAGAATCATTTTTTGAAGTAATTCAACGTTCGCAATTACTCAAAAGAATTAGTGAATACTTTTTTGGACTAATTAACTGTTCGCAAGAGTTCAAAATAATTGATGTATCTATTTTTTTACGGATTCACAGCTCACATGGACTCGCTTTTCTTTTTTTGAACTAGTTAACCCAGGTGAAAAAGACGTAGTATTAAATGTATTAAAAATATACTTGAAATTCAAGTAGTATGTTTATAATACATTTGTATTCCCAACATGCTTATTTGAAGTGCAATAAAAATATATTGAATTGCATTTTAATATATTTCTAAAAAGTATACTAGAAATACTTTTGTATTAAATATATGCTTATTTATACTTCTAAGAAATATGCTAAACACAAGCACACTATTAGTATATTTCTAAAAAGTATAGTAGAAATACTATGTTAATAAATATATTTTTAGTTACACTTTTAAGGAATATGCTAAACACAAGCATACTTTTAGTGACTTTTTAGTGTATTTACAGAAAACACTTATGTTACCCTTACTTAAAGTATATTTTATGTCTACTTT
>NW_015551089.1:305510-305897 GCF_001515605.1 Sinocyclocheilus anshuiensis | reverse complement strand
AGTTGCAAACGTGATAGATAGATAGATAGATAGATAGATAGATAGATAGATAGATAGATATTATTTTATATTTTCATTGGAAAACAACACAAAAATACTAATTAAGATAATGCTGTTTGCTGTGTACATGATGACCGTGAGACTTTTTAGAAAGCTCTCTCTCTCACACAAATTCCCAGGTGAAAAAGACGTAGTATTAAATGTATTAAAAATATACTTGAAATTCAAGTAGTATGTTTATTTGGTAATACATTTGTATTCCCAACATGCTTATTTGAAGTGCAATAAAAATATATTGAATTGCATTATTTCTAAAATCTAAAAAGTATACTAGAAATACTTTTGTATTAAATATATGCTTAGTTATACTTCTAAGATAAACAGAAG
>NW_015551089.1:304960-305352 GCF_001515605.1 Sinocyclocheilus anshuiensis | reverse complement strand
TATGTTACCCTTACTTAAAGTATATTTTATGTCTACTTTGTGTAAGAACATAACAAAATGATTACACTTTTTGATGTACTTTATATTGCAGTAGGCCTACACATGGTTATAATTTAAATAGCCTATATATGTATTTATAATTTTAATATTTGGAAAAGTACAATATGTTGAAAAACATTTTTAACATTTACAATGTACAAACGTTTGTCAACTATTATTAAGCATTGCGATATTTAAAATATGTTGTTTAATATGTTGTTCAGTTTTACTTAAAAGGTTATGCTACTTTGGTTGATTAGGCTGTTGTTCATTACGATACATTAATTGTAATAAGCTAGGTGTTTATAAATTTGTTCAAGCTTGACGCCTTTATTTTCTAATATATATTTCTG